>NC_084629.1:26014331-26099331 GCF_033978795.1 Nerophis ophidion | reverse complement strand
AACATGGATATGGGATAAAATTGCTATGGTATGAAAAGGGGTAGGTTTAAATAAGCTCAGTTTTTTCCTACTCCTTTGCGGACGTGCTGTAATGTAACATCTGGAAATTTGTGATGTATTACATTGTTTCGTATGCACGTTCCAAATAAAGTGAAACTGAACTGAAGAGCATGAGAGAGTGGAAAGCAACCCATACAGTATCTCTATCTGACCATTTACTAACAAGTCTATTGTACAACAGAACCAATGGTGTATTAGCCGTAAGGAAACAACTGCAGAGTCAGCATAAATAGCCGATGAGTTTGTTGTAAACAGCAATAAAAACTGTAGTTTTCATAAAGCTGCTCATGTTGGTACTTAAGTTTTTTATCATCAATTTAGCAATTAATCAAACGCATATGCGTTGTCTTGTTTGGAGAAAGTTGGTGGCCGTGTGAATGCAAAGGCAATATGTATTTATATTACTTTAAGAGCGTATAGACGGAAGAGCACACGGTGATAAAGACGAGGAAGGATTCTGGCTGACATTTCTATAAAGCCCAAAGCCGCCCGACCCGAGATGGAATATTTTAATCCGGCGAGAGCTCAGCCGTCTTAAGCGGGGAGAGCGTTGCACTCTGGAGAGGGAGCTGCTTAAGATGAGCTCATCGCTTTGCTCATCAACCTTCATCCGCCATGATCTAAGCCTCGGTGCCACAGGAAGAACAGGTCCAATACTCGTGTCCCCTCGTCCGATTCCCTGAATGATGTCATCTCAGGGACGAATGTGTTTTATGGACACTTGTGGTAGCGCTGTTTAATACTGCACTTTGCAGCTTCACCTGATCTATGATGGGATTTTACAGCATGACTCAGTTGGCTTTACTGCAAATATGGCTGGCTGACTGGCTAATAGGCGAGGCAAAGCGTGCTCCAGGGCATATTTGCAGCCTGCAGCTTGTTGTTTTTCCTAAAAACACAATTAAAAAAAGAAACGGAAAAAGCAAAAAGTCCTTTTATAACGAGGAAAAGTTTTAATAAAAGAATAATATGATATTTCACCAATAACACACAAAGCTGAAATGCAGGTTTTTGTCTTAGTCTTAAATCACACAGAACATCTGCACATTTCAGGGTTTGCCATAAATTCATTTGACACTACTTGTTTGCCTTCGTTCATAACCGCATTATAACAAGACTGCCAGTGAATGCAGCTCGTTGTTCCAACTGCATCACACACCAACAACACGCCTCATTGCACCTGGTGCGCCAGAGTATAAGCAAACGGAGCACAACTTTGTGGCTACAGTTTGTGGGCAATCAGACCTTTCTGGATTTAGTTTTTCAAAGTGAACCCTCTTGTCAGTCGTCCAATCACTTTGTATTGTGGGTGGGTGAACTGTCTAGAGCTCGGCAGCGTAACTGTCAGGGCACGGGCTCGAACCCCCTTTTCTCCGGCGAGCTGGGTCTGCCAGCACCTCCGTTGGCAGCGCGCCGAGACACGCCCACATGCCGGCAAGGCTGTGGGCGATCAGCAATCTGCACACGTGGTACTGATGAGGGCGAGCAAAAAAAAGACCAGTGGACCCAAGGATCCGAGCCGGAACTTAATCCTATGTTACGTTTACTTACCGTCTCCTCCATCATCAAGCCTCGACTCTGCCTCTAATTTGGACTGCCTCCCTCGATCCTCGACCCCCACTTTGCACACGGACCTCTTGACGCCTTTCTCTGCGCCATGGACCTACTGCTTGTCTCACGGACCTTCTTCTGCTTTGCCCCTCCTCTCGCCCAACACATCACAGTAATACACAACAATTAATTACACACATAGTCACACACACATACACCCCTTTTGGATCTAGTTCACACACGCCATTCCCCTTGTTTAATATTATTATTGTTTGATTATTATCTCAATTTTTCATATATATAATAAATCATAGAGCTTTACTGCCCCCTTGTGTCTGTGCTGTCAACTCCCTCCTGCAAACATAACAGTAACCATGTATTACTCCTCCATATCAACAGGTGGCAATAGGTAGCTAATTGCTTTTTAGATGTTTCTTGTGATCACAATATGCAGACGACAGCGGGAGGCAAAGTGAAGGTAAAAACATACCTAACGCTTAAACCAAAAATAAACAAAAGGCGAGTGCCGCTAAGAAAGCCATTGAAGCTTAGGGATGGTTATGCAAAATGACACTAAAACTGAACTGCCTGCAAAATAAACAAAAACAGAATGCTGGACGGCAGCAAAGACTTACAGCGTGTGGAGCAGACAGCGTCCACAAAGTACATCCGTACATGACATGACAATCAACAATGTCCCCACAAAGAGGGATTGCGTCTGCACAACTTAAATAGCCTTGTTTGCGAAAACAAAGCAGGTGCGGAGAATAGCGCTCAAGGAAGACATGAAACTGCTACAGGAAAATACCAACAAGACAGGAAAAGCCACTAAAAATAGGAGCGCAAGACAAGAACTAAAACACTACACATAGGAAAACACCAAAAACTCAAAATACTTCACGGCGTGATGTGACAAGTCGTGACAGCCCACCTACTTTGAGACAAGAGCTATAGTGATTTGGTTATGGTTTGAATTCATATCCAACAATTGCGAGAACAACTTTTTTTTTTGTCAATATCGGCTACTGAGTTTCATTTTTTTATGTTTTCTGCAGGTGATGTGTCTCAGAATTTTTTCTATGAAAAAAATGTGCCTTGGCTCAGAAAAGGTTGAAAAACACTGCCTTAACCACTTTTGGACATTTCCTGAATGTTTCATAAAAATCTGCCCATAACGTTTTCAAATTACATAGCTATCTAAAAAACTACAACTAACTGACTGACAATTACATAACTTCCTTGCTGTGAATGATAACCGCACTTCCATAAACTCACAAACTGGCGAACTGCTCATTTACTGGCAAAGCTAGCTAGCGCGCTAATGGATAGCTAGCTCAAATGCTAAAATGACTACAAAAGACAATAATGTGTTTCCCCATTACAAAGAACATGTACAAACCCCAAAACCAGTGAAGTTGGCACATTGTGTAAATCGTGAAGAAAACAAAATACAATGATTTGCAAATCCTTTTAAACCTATATTCAATTAGATACTGTAGACAACAAAAAGTGGCAAAAAAGAGTGAGAAAGTTGAAGAATGCTCATCAAACACTTATTTGGAACATCCCACAGATGAACAGGCTAATTGGGAACAGGTGGGTGCCATGTTTGGGTATAAAAGCAGCTTCCATGAAATCCTCAGTGATTCACAAACAAGGATGGGGTGAGGGTCACCACTTTGTGAACAAATGCGTGAGCAAATTGTCCAACAGTTTAAGAACATTTCTCAACCAGCTATTTGCAAGGAATTTAGGGATCAGAGAATTTGGCGAAATCACTGCACGTAACATTGAATGCCCGTGACCTTGGATCCCTCAGGCGGTAGTGCATCCAAAAGCGACATCAGTGTGTAAAGGATATCACCACATGGGCTCAGTAACACTTCAGAAAACCACTGCCAGTAACTACAGTTGGTCGCTAGATCTGTAAGTGCTAGTTAAATCTCTACTATGCATAGCGAAAGCCATTTATCAACAAAACGTCATGGTCCGGGCGCACTTCAGTGCGCATTCATCGGTGCGCTGCACCAAGCGGAGCGCCGAGTGCGCACAAAGCGTGCCCCAGACCAGCGGCAGCGAACAGCTGCAATCAATCTCCGGCGATCTGCACACCCGGAATATAACCTTCTGCCCTATAACCCGTTTGCCCTTGTTCCTGTGGTGGCGAGCTGTGCGTCTCGTCATTTTTTTGTTCCCTTGCTTCCCGGACCGCCCTTTTGGATTCTCGACCTCCTGCTTGGACACGGACCTTCTACGCCCCGCTTAGCCCCAACTTCCTGCTCGCCTCATGACCTCCGAGGTCTGCCTTCTCCTCCTGATCTTCCGCCTCTCACTCATCACTTCTGGTAAACACTCAGCAATTAATTCCTACACATAGTCTTACACCATACACCCTTTGGGTTTTGTCACACGCCATTCCTTTGTTGTTTACTTAATTATATTGTTGATTATTTATTATATAATATTGTTTATATATACATATATAATAAATACATAGAGCAATATTTCCCCCTTGTGGTTCTGTGTCAGCTAAACTCCCTCCCCCAACCATTACACAACACCCAGGAACGCCGCCGGCTTTCCTGTGCCCGAACTCATCGAAGATGGACTGAAGCAAAGTGGAAAAGTGTTCTGTGGTCTGACGAGTCCACATTTCAAATTGTTTATAGAAACTGTGAACGTCGTGCCCGCTGGAACACAGAGAAAAAGAACCATCCGTATTGCTATAGGCGCATAATTCAAAAGCTAGCATCTGTGATGGCATGGTGGTGTATTAGTACTCAAGGAATGGATAACTTACAAATTTGTGAAGGCACCATTAATGCTGAAAGGTACATACAGGTTTTGGAGCAACATATGTTGCCATCCAAGCAACGTTATCATGGACGCCCCTGCTTATTTCCGCAAGACAATGCGGGGCTTCATAGTAAAAGAGTGCGGGTACTAGACTGGCCTGCCTGTAGTCCAGACCTGTCTCCCATTGAAAATATGTGGCACATTACGAAGTGTAAAATACCACAACGGAGACTCTGGACAGTTGACCAACTTAAGCTGTACATCAAGCAAGAATGGGAAAGAATTCCACTTCAAAAATTGGTCTCCTCAGTTCCCAAACGTTTACTGAGGGTTGTTAAAGGCCTACTGAAAAGAGATGCTCTTATTTAAACGGGGACAGCAGGTCCCTTCTATGTGTCATACTTGATCATTTCACGATATTGCCATATTTTTGCTGAAAGGATTTAGTAGAGAACATCGACGATAAAGTTTGCAACTTTTGGTCGCTAATAAAAAAAGCCTTGCCTTTACCGGAAGTATGTGTGCGTGACGTCACCGGTGTGAGGGCTCCTCACATATTCACATTGTTTATAATGTGAGACACCAGCAGTAAGAGCAATTCGGACCGAGAAAGCGACAATTTCCCAATTAATTGGAGCGAAGATGAAAGATTCGTGGATGAGGATATTGATAGTGAAGGACTTAAAAAAATAAATAAATAAATAAAAAGCGACGGCTCCGGGCGGCAAAAGTGTGTGTGTTTCAGATGTAATTAGACACATTTACTGGGATGAATCTGGAAGATCCCTTATCTGCTTATTGTTTTAATAGTGTTTTAGTGAGATTGTAAAGACATACCTCAAAGTCGGATGGCTGCGGTGAACACGCCAGTGTCTCAGAGAGAAGCCGAGGAGCCAAGCTCACAGCTGCCTTTTTTGACAGCTACTGCAGGAGGACGCATATTCCACTCAAGTCTCCGGTAAGAGCCGACTTAATATCACAATTTTCCCATCCAAAAACATGGTGGTTGACGTAGAGAAACATGTTCACTTGACCGCTCTGTGTTAAAGCTTTACAACAAACAAAGAAACACCGGCTGTGTTTCGGTGCTAAACACAGCTGCGATACACCGCTTTCCACCAACAGCATTGTTCTCAAAAGTCTCCATTATTAATTGAACAAATTGCAAAAGATTCAGCAACACAGATGTCCAAATTACTGTGTAATTATGCAATGAAATGCGACTACTTTTAGCCGTAAGTGGTGCTGAGCTAATATGTCCCCTCCAACTAATAACGTCACAAACACACGTCATCATACCATCATTCCGCGACGTTTTCAACAAGAAACTCCGCGGGAAATTTAAAATTGTAATTTAGTAAACTAAACCAGCCGTATTGGCATGTGTTGCAATGTTAATATTTCATTGTTGATATATAAACTATCAGTAGTGGGTTTCAGTAGGCCTTTAAAAGGAAAGGCCATGTAACACAGTGGTAAAAATGTCCCTGTGACAACTTTTTTGCAATGTGTTGCTGCCATTAAACTCAAAGTTGATGATTATTTGCAACAAAAAAAAAATGTTTGTTTCTCAGTTCAAACATTGTATTTGCAGTCTATTCAATTGAATATAAGTTGGAAAGGATTTGCAATTCATTGTATTCTGTTTTTATTTACAATTTACACAAGGTGCCAACTTCACTGGTTTGGGTTTTGTATATGTGTGTTTTGATAGCAAACAAACCAAAATGGGAAGTTCCGGTGTACCACTTGAAGCAGCCCACCTACAGTACCAACTTTTTTACTTCATGTTTCTTATATTGGTTGCCTCGTCCCGTTCAGTTAAATTATCGTACTGACCCGAATACAAGACGACCCTAAATGTAAGACAAAGCCTCTTTTTGAGTACATGTTTTCAAACAAAAGTAAAGACACAAAAGTTAAAGTCATGTTTTCAATGATTAATATTACATAGTTTTTTAGCTGCTGGGCAGTTGATCCATTCTCTAGTTGGATTTAACTACTTGTTAAAAACCTTGCAGACACTTTTTTTCAGTGCTCTCTTTTAATTTAACTTATCTCCAGGTGTGTGGGAGTGAAAGGAGGAAAAGCTCTGGTTGCTGGTAGCAGCTAAAAAGATTAGACCTTCAATATTAGTCTGATACTTGGGTCGATAACAAGGGACGAGTACTTTTTTGGCACTGACCGAATCCCATCGGTCCTACCGGCCACAAATTCACGTAAAATCCAACAGTGCTACCTAGGTTGCGTTTGACGAACTTCGCAATTCAGCACTTGGCAATCACTCCAGCAGCACTGAGAGTGGACTCAGCCAAACTACATAGAGTTAATGAGGCTTTTTTCAACGGCAACAAAAAGCAGTCGACTCAAAAAAATGCCTCAACCTAAGTAAGCCTCCACTTTCCTTAAAATGCGCTAGCTTGTTGCTAATATACATTGGCTTTGCTATTGACATGCTACTGTATAGCATTTGCAATTTTTTTTACGGCGATTTCAACACCTTTAAATTTGTTATTAAACTACAACAAAGATGCACGTTACAATCAAACATCTGCTTCGTAATAAGTACAATGCTTATAGTATTAACACTTTTCAGGGAACAACTAAAAACCAACAAAAAACACATAGAATACTGCCATCTAACGTGTTAGACTCGCAACTGTCATTGCAATTTAATGTCAAACTTGCACATGACAATATGGTGATAATAAAACAAGATGTAACAACTGGACAGTAGTTATTATCAGCTCATTTTTAAATGTTGCAAAAAAAATGGGATTTTATTAAAGTTGGTACCATTGAGTACCGGTTTCGAATCCCAGGTTCCGTAAATTGATACTGATTGGTACCAATTTGGTACTACCAATACCAAAGTGCGACAGGGAGAGTTTACTTACCGGTTTGTTTGTTAGGCAGCAGTATTACGTAAAAACTACACAATAAGTTACCACACATATTTGTAAAAAAAAATCACGTGAAAGGTTGTAAAAGAGGCGCAATAAGTGACATTATTTTCTTACTGTTGCCGTCCACATGCATTAAGGCCAACCAGGTGTGAAGTAGAACATTCTGGTCAACAGAGCTTAAACAATAAGGGAGATTACGGCCACGGGAGGTTCAGCACACTTGAATATTCCAAGTTGGACTTGGAGGCAGAATGCAGACGCTATAAGCACGGATTGGATTTGGATGTTGCTGATGTGTGTGCTGCCATGAGAGCATCTTATTGTGTGGTATCGCTTAGCTGCCTGGGTAAGAGGCCTCCCTCCTGGCCTGCCTCTAAAGGGGGAACCAGCACACACAACTAATGTAAGCACCAAATGGACACACACAAACACACACACACACACACACACACGCACACACGCACGCACGCACTCACGCACGCACACACACACACATTCTTGTATTTGTTACCTTCCAGAGACCTCTGAAAAATGCCTACCTCTTTAGGACCACCCTTTCTAGATATATAAAGATTTGTATTTACAACATTAATAATAATACATACCATGCAAATATAAAACATCTTGTAGTGAAAAATGAGTAGGAATTTCACAAGAAAAAGATCACAGTTTTACACAAAAAAATTTGAATTTTGGCAGTATTATATTAAAAGTCATCATTTTACTCAACGCAAGTCAAAATTTTACAAGAGAAACTGGACATCTGTGCGATATTATGATAAAAGTTGGAATTTTACAAGAAAAAGGTCACAATTTCACAAGAAACACTTGGAATTTTGGCAGTATTATAATAAAAGTCATCATTTTACTCAACGCAAGTCAAAATTTTACAAGAAAAATTGAACATTTAAGTTAAAGTACCCATGATTGTCACACAAACAGTAGGTGTGGCTAAATTATTCTCTGCATTTGACCCATCACCCTTGATCACCCCCCCGGGAGGTGAGGGGAGCAGTGAGCAGCAGCAGTGGCCGCGCCCGGGAATCATTTATGGTGGTTTAACCCCCAATTTCAACCCTTGATACTGAGTGTCAGGCGGGGAGGTAATGGGTCCCATTTTTATAGTCTTTGGTATGACTCGGCCGGGGTTTGAACTCACAAAATACTGTTCTCAGGGTGGACACTCTAAATTTGTGCGCCATTATGATAAAGGTTGGAATTTTACTCAATAACAGTCACAGTTTTACAAAGCTTAACATTTTGGCAATTTTATGAAATTTTACTTGACAAAAGTCACAATTTATTATAATAAAGCTTTAAAATGTTGTCAATATTATAATAATAATCTGAATTTTACTTGGCAAAATTATGACAAAAGTAATCATTTTACTCAAAAAAATTCACTATTTTACAAGAACAACAAAACAATTGGCAATAGTGTGATAAAAGTCTGAATTTTATATGACAGATATCGCCATTTTCCATTAAAAAGTAATACTTTTATGAGAAAATATTGCAATATTAGAGAAACAGAAAGAATATGGGAATTTGCTCCCAATTTTATAAGAAAAAAAATCAACACAGTAAAAAAAAGACTGCTTTTATTTGTTTGTTTTGTTTTTCAATCTTCATTATTTACTTCAAGTTATTACAGCATGTCTCTATATACATGTTTATACATTTTTTAAAATACATTTTGGCCAAAGGGGGCGCTTTTACATTTCTTACACACACTTGTTATTTCATATGCTGGCCAGATGGGGAGCCATTCACATTTTTACACACACTTGTTATTACATATGTGGGCCAGAGGGGGAGCAATTCGAATTTTTACACACACTTATTATTTCATATGTTGACCGGGGGGAGCCCTTTTAAAACCGACACACAGTCAATTTGAAAAAAATCGTCTTTTTTGGGACCACCCTAATTTTGAAAGATTTCACCACCAAATGAGACATTCTCTATTAGATGCAATAGGTTTCTGTATTGGGACCATGATTTATGTTCTAACTTGTTCAAGGTACTTTTCCTTGTTGGTGTCTCAAGAAGGGTAGAAACACACACGCACGCATGCACACACACACGCACGCACGCACGCATGCACGCACACACGCGCACACACACACACACACACACACACACCCACACACACACACACACACACACACACACACACACACACACACACACACACACACACACACACACACACACACACACACACACACACTTGAACAGGGCTTTGATGCATTCTAGTTGGTCCCAGGAGAAAAAAAGCGAGCCTGTCATTCATGGAAATGCACGCAGTGCAGGAGGTTCAATGCAGAGGCACATGCACTATGGAACCACATATGCTGCCACGTGTGGACTGTAGGGTCCAGTAAGATTTTTACAATATGCAGTAGGACTACTGTATCCATATTGCAAAACAAGCAGTAAAGTTTATTTCCCGCAAATCATCAAGTAGCTACATTTGCATAGGTGCATACACACACTACAGTAGCTACATTTGCATAGGTGCATACACACACTACAGTAGCTACATTTGCATAGGTGCATACACACTACAGTAGCTACATTTGCATAGGTGCATACACACTAAAGTAGCTACATTTGCATAGGTGCATACACACACTACAGTAGCTACATTTGCATAGGTGCATACACACTACAGTAGCTACATTTGCATAGGTGCATACACACACTACAGTAGCTACATTTGCATAGGTGCATACACACACTACAGTAGCTACATTTGTATAGGTGCATACACACACTAAAGTAGCTACATTTGCATAGGTGCATACACACACTACAGTAGCTACATTTGTATAGGTGCATACACACACTACAGTAGCTACATTTGCATAGGTGCATACACACACTACAGTAGCTACATTTGTATAGGTGTATACACACACTACTGTAGCTACATTTGCATAGGTGCATACACACACTACAGTAGCTACATTTGTATAGGTGTATACACACATTACTGTAGCTACATTTGCATAGGTGCATACACACACTACAGTAGCTACATTTGCATAGGTGCATACACACACTATAGTAGCTACATTTGCATAGGTGCATACACACACTACAGTAGCTACATTTGTATAGGTGTAATGTTCCCATGTATTGAATAAACTTCAGGACGATTTCGTCAGGCTTTGAGTTATGTTTTTAGTCCAACAGGTCATCTACATCCAACTTCTCTACCGATAGCTGTCTCTCCTACTGACTTCCTGTATCCAAGTTAGGACCCCTCCCGGGCCACCTTGAGCATGTAGTTGCCTAAACAGATGCCTGATTAAAATGCCACTCATCCAACATAGGGTCTTCATTGGCTATGAATATTACAATGGGTGCATACACACACTGCAGTAGCTACATTTGCATAGGTGCATACACACACTACAGTAGCTACATTTGCATAGGTGCATACACACACTACAGTAGCTACATTTGCATAGGTGCATACACATGCATACACACACTACAGTAGCTACATTTGTATAGGTGTAATGTTCCCATGTATTGAATAAACTGCAGGACGATTTCGTCAGGCTTTGAGTTGTGTTTTTAGTCCAACAGGTCATCTACATCCAACTTCTCTACCGATAGCTGTCTCTCCTACTGACTTCCTGTATCCAAGCTAGGACCCCTCCCGGGCCACCTTGAGCATGTAGTTGCCTAAACAGATGCCTGATTAAAATGCCACTCATCCAACATAGGGTCTTCATTGGCTATGAATATTACAATAGGTGCATACACACACTGCAGTAGCTACATTTGCATAGGTGCATACACACACTACAGTAGCTACATTTGCATAGGTGCATACACACACTACAGTAGCTACATTTGCATAGGTGCATACACACACTACAGTAGCTACATTTGCATAGGTGCATACACACGCTACAGTAGCTACATTTGCATAGGTGGATACACACACTACAGTAGCTACATTTGGATAGGTGCATACACACACTACAGTAGCTACATTTGTATAGGTGCGTACACACACTACAGTAGCTACATTTGCATAGGTGCATACACACGCTACAGTAGCTACATTTGCATAGGTGCATACACACACTACAGTAGCTACATTTGCATAGGTGCATACACACACTACAGTAGCTACATTTGCATAGGTGCATACACACACTACAGTAGCTACATTTGCATAGGTGCATACACACACTACAGTAGCTACATTTGCATAGGTGCATACACACACTACAGTAGCTACATTTGCATAGGTGCATACACACACTACAGTAGCTACATTTGCATAGGTGCATACACACACTACAGTAGCTACATTTGCATAGGTGCATACACACTGCAGTAGCTACATTTGCATAGGTGCATACACACACTACAGTAGCTACATTTGCATAGGTGCATACACACACTACAGTAGCTAAATTTGCATAGGTGCATACACACACTACAGTAGCTACATTTGCATAGGTGCATACACACACTACAGTAGCTAAATTTGCATAGGTGCATACACACACTACAGTAGCTACATTTGCATAGGTGCATACACACACTACAGTAGCTACATTTGTATAGGTGCATACACACACTACAGTAGCTACATTTGCATAGGTGCATACACACACTACAGTAGCTAAATTTGCATAGGTGCATACACACACTACAGTAGCTACATTTGCATAGGTGCATACACACACTACAGTAGCTAAATTTGCATAGGTGCATACACACACTACAGTAGCTAAATTTGCATAGGTGCATACACACACTACAGTAGCTACATTTGCATAGGTGCATACACACACTACAGTAGCTACATTTGCATAGGTGCATACGAACACTACAGTAGCTACATTTGCATAGGTGCATACACACACTACAGTAGCTACATTTGCATAGGTGCATACACACACTAAAGTAGCTACATTTGTATAGGTGTAATGTTCCCATGTATTGAATAAACTGCAGGACAATTTCGTCAGGCTCTGAGTTGTGTTTTTAGTCCAACAGGTCATCTACATCCAACTTCTCTACCGATAGCTGTCTCTCCTACTGACTTTCTGTATCCAAGCTAGGAACCCTCCCGGGCCACCTTGAGCATGTAGTTGCCTGAACAGATGCCTGATTAAAATGCCACTCATCCAACATAGGGTCTTCATTGGCTATGAATATTACAATGGGTGCATACACACACTGCAGTAGCTACATTTGCATAGGTGCATACACACACTACAGTAGCTACATTTGCATAGGTGCATACACACACTACAGTAGCTACATTTGGATAGGTGCATACACACACTACAGTAGCTACATTTGTATAGGTGCGTACACACACTACAGTAGCTACATTTGCATAGGTGCATACACACACTACAGTAGCTACATTTGCATAGGTGCATACACACACTACAGTAGCTACATTTGCATAGGTGCATACACACACTACAGTAGCTACATTTGCATAGGTGCATACACACACTACAGTAGCTACATTTGCATAGGTGCATACACACACTACAGTAGCTACATTTGCATAGGTGCATACACACACTACAGTAGCTACATTTGCATAGGTGCATACACACTGCAGTAGCTACATTTGCATAGGTGCATACACACACTACAGTAGCTACATTTGCATAGGTGCATACACACACTACAGTAGCTACATTTGCATAGGTGCATACACACACTACAGTAGCTACATTTGCATAGGTGCATACACACACTACAGTAGCTACATTTGCATAGGTGCATACACACACTACAGTAGCTAAATTTGCATAGGTGCATACACACACTACAGTAGCTACATTTGTATAGGTGCATACACACACTACAGTAGCTACATTTGCATAGATGCATACACACACTACAGTAGCTACATTTGCATAGGTGCATACACACACTACAGTAGCTACATTTGCATAGGTGCATACACACACTACAGTAGCTAAATTTGCATAGGTGCATACACACACTACAGTAGCTACATTTGCATAGGTGCATACACACACTACAGTAGCTACATTTGCATAGGTGCATACACACACTACAGTAGCTACATTTGCATAGGTGCATACAAACACTACAGTAGCTACATTTGCATAGGTGCATACACACACTACAGTAGCTACATTTGCATAGGTGCATACACACACTACAGTAGCTGCATTTGTATAGGTGCATACACACACTACAGTAACTACATTTGGATAGGTGCATACACACACTACAGTAGCTACATTTGTATAGGTGCGTACACACACTACAGTAGCTACATGTGCATAGGTGCATACACACACTACAGTAGCTACATTTGCATAGGTGCATACACACACTACAGTAGCTACATTTGCATAGGTGCATACACACACTACAGTAGCTACATTTGCATAGGTGCATACACACACTACAGTAGCTACATTTGCATAGGTGCATACACACACCACAGTAGCTACATTTGCATAGGTGCATACACACACCACAGTAGCTACATTTGCATAGGTGCATACACACACTACAGTAGCTACATTTGCATAGGTGCATACACACACTACAGTAGCTACATTTGCATAGGTGCATACACACACTACAGTAGCTACATTTGCATAGGTGCATACAAACACTACAGTAGCTACATTTGCATAGGTGCATACACACACTACAGTAGCTACATTTGCATAGGTGCATACACACACTACAGTAGCTACATTTGTATAGGTGCATACACACACTACAGTAGCTACATTTGGATAGGTGCGTACACACACTACAGTAGCTACATTTGTATAGGTGCGTACACACACTACAGTAGCTACATTTGCATAGGTGCATACACACACTACAGTAGCTACATTTGCATAGGTGCATACACACACTACAGTAGCTACATTTGCATAGGTGCATACACACACTACAGTAGCTACATTTGCATAGGTGCATACACACACTACAGTAGCTACATTTGCATAGGTGCATACACACGCTACAGTAGCTAAATTTGCATAGGTGCATACACACACTACAGTAGCTACATTTGCATAGGTGCATACACACACTACAGTAGCTACATTTGCATAGGTGCATACACACACTACAGTAGCTACATTTGCATAGGTGCATACACACACTACAGGAGCTACATTTGCATAGGTGCATATACACACTACAGTAGCTACATTTGCATAGGTGCATACACACACTACAGTAGCTACATTTGCATAGGTGCATATACACACTACAGTAGCTACATTTGCATAGGTGCATACACACACTACAGTAGCTACATTTGCATAGGTGCATGCACACTACAGTAGCTACATTTGCATAGGTGCATATACACACTACAGTAGCTACATTTGCATAGGTGCATACACACACTACAGTAGCTACATTTGCATAGGTGCATACACACTACAGTAACTACATTTGCATAGGTGCATATACACACTACAGTAGCTACATTTGCATAGGTGCATATACACACTACACTAGCTACATTTGCATAGGTGCATATACACACTACAGTAGCTACATTTGCATAGGTGCATACACACACTACAGTAGCTACATTTGCATAGGTGCATACACACTACAGTAGCTACATTTGCATAGGTGCATATACACACTACAGTAGCTACATTTGCATAGGTGCATACACACACTACAGTAGCTACATTTGCATAGGTGCATACACACACTTCAGTAGCTACATTTGCATAGGTGCATACACACACTACAGTAGCTACATTTGCATAGGTGCATACACACACTACAGTAGCTACATTTGCCTAGGTGCATACACACACTACAGTAGAGGTCTGGAACTTGGTCCATTCGAACTCAATGTCCAGCGTGACAACACTCAGAATTTGGGTTCAGTTCAAGTGCTATTTGGGTTTACAGACTATTTCTGGTCTTGCACCCATCACACCTACCCAGTGGCCTAGTGGTTAGAGTGTCCGCCCTGAGATCGGTAGGTTGGGAGTTCAAACCCCGGCCGAGTCATACCAAAGACTATAAAAAAATGGGATCCATTGTCTCCCTGCTTGCCTCAGCATCAAGAAAATAGTGGGTTAAATCACCATAAATGATTCCCGGGCGCGGCACCGCTGCTGCCCACTGCTCCCCTCACTTCCCAGGGGGTGATCAAGGCGGATGGGTCAAATGCAGAGGACAAAATTCACCACACATAGTGTGTGTGTGACAATCATTGGAATTTTAACTTTAGTCATACTTTCCTTCCCTCTCTTGTCGATAATGTCTGTATTAAAGATTTCATCAAACTTTTTTTTTTTCACACATATGGCTCATCTCACATTCAACGTATTGTGATGCCATAAATATCAAATTATCGGCATAAATCGTACTCTGTGATTACCGTTTCCAGCTAGAGAGAACATGTGATAACATGTAAGGAAATGCACCATTCAGGCATCATGATTTGATGTGTTAGTGCAGATGGAAAATTGGTATTTAGTAAGATAGTGATAAGACCACTCCTCTACTTCCTTGGTGAGTACATAAATACCACCATCAAGGTGTATTCATGTGCACAGTCTCGGGAGCGTGGTCGTCCTTCTCATGGAGGCCTCTTCGTCCCCGTGGGAGATTAAACTGTTGAGTCTCCCCTTATCACTTTTATCTCCATCCCATATATTCCCTCGCTCGCCATCGCCGTCCTTTGTTGTCCTTTCGTTAACACCTTTCTTCTTCATCGTGACCTCCGCCTTGTCGATTTGTACCCCCCTCCCCTCTCCATGTTGCTACACCTCTCCGTCGGCCATATGTGAATGTCAGGTGTGTGCTGGCATACAAACCTGGGGGAAGATGGAAGGATGGAGAAGAAAGAGAAAAGAAGGGCAGAAAGAGCTAAAAATGTGACCAGAGGCTTCTTTTCCTGCTGCAACCTGCTTCAAATATTGGTCAGTCGATGGAGGCCTTCGTGTTGACACTTCTTTCATCTTGGACGGACAATATTGTTATTCAAGCCTGGTTTGCATGGAGACATCACATCCAGTAAATATACAGTGGGACAAAAAAGTATTTAGTCAGCCACCGATTGTGCAAGTTCTCCCACTTAAAATGATGACAGAGGTCTGTAATTTTCATCATAGGTACACTTCAAATGTGAGAGACAGAATGTGAAAAAAAATCCAGTAATTCACATTGTAGGAATTTTAAATAACCTATTTGTAAATTATGGTGGAAAATAAGTATTTGGTCAACCATTCAAAGCTCCCACTGATGGAAGAAGGTGTTGGATCAAAATCTCACGATACATGGTCCCATTCATTCTTTCTTTAACACGGATCAATCGTCCTGTCCCCTTAGCAGAAAAACAGCCCCAAAGCATGATGTTTCCACCCCCATGCTTCACAGTAGGAGTGGTGTTCTTGGGATGCAACTCAGTATTCTTCTTCCTCCAAACACGACGAGTTGAGTTTATACCAAAATGGATACATGGATGATACAGCAGAGGATTGGGAGAATGTCATGTGGTCAGATGAAACCAAAATAGAACTTTTTGGTATAAACTCAACTCATCGTGTTTGGAGGAAGAAGAATACTGAGTTGCATCCCAAGAACACCATACCTACTGTGAAGCATGGGGGTGGAAACATCATGCTTTGGGGCTGTTTTTCTGCTAAGGGGACAGGACGATTGATCCGTGTTAAGGAAAGAATGAATGGGGCCATGTATCGTGAGATTTTGAGCCAAAACCTCCTTCCATTAGTGAGAGCTTTGAATGGTTGACCAAATACCTATTTTCCACCATAATTTACAAATAAATTCTTAAAAATTCCTACAATGTGAATTCCTGGATTTTTTTTCACATTCTGTCTCTCAATGGTGAAGTGTACCTATGATGAAAATTCCAGATCTCTGCCATCATTTTAAGTGGGAGAACTTGCACAATCGGTGGCTGACTAAATACTTTTTTGCCCCACTATATCTCTCTTTAACATGTATACTGCAAATATTAAGGTACCATTTTTCCAAACCATAGGGCGCACTGGATTATAAATTGCACTGCTGATGAGCGGGTCTCGTCAGGTTTATTTTCATACAAAAGGCGCACCCGATTATAAAGCGCAGTAAAGGAGTCATATCATTATTCTTTTAATCTAAATGTAAAACACTTCTTTGTGGGCTACATAACTTGTAATGGTGTTTCTTTGGTCAAAATGTTGCATAGATGATGTTTTACGGATCATCTTCAAGCCGCATTCTGACAGTCGCTTCAGGATGCGCCGTTTTGTGGGCGGTCTTATTTACGTGGCTCACCTTCGACAGAGTCTTCTCCCAGTCATCTTTGTTGTAGCGGTGTAGCGTGCAAGGACGGGAGTGGAAGAAGTGTCAAAAGATGGTTTAATGACATTCAGACTTTACTTCAATCAATAACGGAGCAGCATCTCCTCATTCGTGGCTCACTAGTGCAATAACAGGGCCGGAAATGCGTCCCGTGAAAAACCGTCCGACCGGAAATCTGTAATAACTAAAGTTCCTTAGGTGAATAATGTAAACTCACTACACCGGTATGTTTTAGCGCTTTCATGGCGAGTTTACAGACAGATATAAAAAAGAACTTTTAACTGCTTAATAATAGAAATGGCAACAGCGGAGGATGAATGTCCCATAACAAGAAGATAGAGAAGAAGAAGAAGTTTATCGACTAAGGTGTCGGTACCAACTACAAAGGCGGACATGCGCAAATTTTCAGGACTAATGCAGATCCCAAATACAGATCAGCAGGTACCAGAAGGGAAGAAACGTTTATTTTCCATAATATTGCGAAACAAAATGGCAGATAACATTTCTTACCTTATACACACACACCGTAATAATACTCCTATGTTGAAGCACAGTGCAATCCATCAAGCGGTGCGGCTTCATTGCTTACCAACGCGTACTAAAACATTTTGATATATTTTTAAGGGCTGTGTGTAATGTTCTATATTTTCAATTGAACATATAAAATGTCGGTGTTGTTTACTTGAGTCATATTGCAGTCTACACGTATCTCCTAATGAGTGACTGCCATCTACTGGTCACATAATTTCACCTTGTACCAAATAAAATAGCTTCCAGGTCGGTAAGCACATCCAAAATGATGCTGCACATTAGGCGAACAGGGTTATAAGGCGCACTGTCGAGTTTGTTTATAAAAGGATGTTAAGTGTGCCTTATAGTCCGAAAAATACGGTACTGAACGTTAAGAAAAAAAAGTAATGCCAAAGGAAGAAATATTGGCACAGGTCCCAAAGCATACGCCCCCTCTGACACCGCCTTGATTCGTTCGATTCTGAAATTCTCTAGTAGTTGTAGTAAACAATGGCGATTGTTGTTGGAACTGGAACTAATCCTTCTGAAACAGCGTTAACTTGTATTGTAGGTTGTTTGGCCGAATCACTGGGAAACTTGGTAGTACATATCTTTAAAGTAGCACTAAGTAATGTTTCAGACTTCATAAAATATTTTCATAACTTTTTGGATGATCAATGGACTTACAACTAGTGGAATGACACCTCTGTCACGACCTGAGGGGGTCTGTATCGCTCTCATTGGCACTTTGCGACTTTGAGGAGGGTGTACAAAAACTACAAATGTGCTGACTTGCTTTAGAGCATACGTCCCTCCCCCATTCCTTAAAACAGTGGTCCCAACCGATTGGTACCGGGCCGCAGAATAATTTTTTATTAATTTTTATTTTAAAAAAAAAATATATATATATATTAAATCAACATAAAAAACACAATATACACTTACAATTAGTGCACCAACCACAACAACCACGCTTTTTCATGACAAAAACGTCCCTTTTTCATGACAAAGAAAAAAAATAAATAAATAAATAAATATATATGGATTGTACTGTATTTGTGTATACATTCTTGGTAGTAGCGTCATGTTTTACTTTCTCTTGCTAGTGTCTGCTATCTAACATCAGCATAGCCATTTGAAACCTAATATTTGTGAAAATATTACAGCGGACATCATGTCAGTATGACGCTCTTAGGGAAATTTGGTCTTCTTCTGGCAAAACACTAACGCTTTGGTCCACTGGCACTACCAAAATCCACTAAAACTGATAGTTCTATAGTGGGGATTTAGGAGACTGACAAACACAGGTGTCTCAAATTTAGGCCTGCGCGATATGGCTAAAAACTGTGGCACAACATAAGTGTTTTATCGATATATATTAACATTTTTATGACATATCGAAAATAAAATATATAAAAAATATAACATTTTAATATTTTGACTTAAGATGTAACCTCTAATTATAATCCCCTCAGCTATCAAGGCAGAAAGGAAAGGAAATGTCAACACAACCATGGAAAACAATCAATGTAAACAACATTCTAAAATATATTGAACACTTAACAATAACCTCCTAAAATGAAGGTGAAAAAAAAGGAATATGTAAGAAATGTAACAAAATAGTGCAAAGTGTGAAAATGTAAACATCAAGAAACCTGAGAAGAACTGATTTTGCAAGTTTAGTGCCAGGAAGTTGCAGCTGTGCTCTAAAGGGTAAGCGCGGCTAAAATGGTGTGGTATTCCCGGTCTTATGAGCGCCTTGCATCATTTACAGACCACATTGGTCTAACTGCAGTCCTTTTACAAAAAAAAAAAAAAACTGCCATATTGTCGGGGTTCCTGTTTTCATCCACAATTTCTTTGCTCTCCGCAGCACTCATTTTTACTGTCTCTTCTAACTCCGTGCAAAGCATCAACCGCGAGACAACAAGACGGCGCAACCAAACGTGATAGTGAATACTGTTACCTTATTGGCTGTTGTCCATTCCCACTGATCAGTGATCACTTACCATAGAGCAAGTGCCTTTGTCCGTACAACCAGCCCTGCTTCGCAACTTCCGGTTTCTTCCGACAAAGAAGATTTTTTTTTTTTTAAACGTTTACTGAACACATTTTTTTATTGATATCCATGGTGTCTATTATGATATAGATTAACATCGTTTTATTGCTCATCCCTGGTCAAAATTAAGCAAGATTGGTTGATAAACATGGCCGTAACCTCTGTGCAGGGACAGGGGTGGGACTTGGCAACTAATTGTCCACAAGTTATTAACTATTTGCTTAATTATTATAAAACTTTGAGGATATTTCTGTTACATGTACGCATGTAAGCCTTTTCAACACAGCTGCCACAGATATAATTTACAGACAAGTCAACAAATTAGGGGACTGTATCTTCCAACACTTGACCAGACTGAAGACAAAATGGGCTTTTGCAAAGCACTCGGCCACCGGAATGTTCCATTTTTTTCCTGATGCTCCCTGACTCATTTGCTTCAGGCTGAAATGACAAATCCAATGACTAACGACTGACTCCTGTCTCTTTAAACTACCACTGTCCTCTTTACCGCCCCTCTTGTCCTCCCACACATGCCTGAGGTAAAGGTGAGGCTGACCTCAGGTCACACGCCTGGGAGACGCCATGCGTGAATGCAGTCAGCCTGCTGATTGGTTGACTTAGCGCTCCATGAAAAACATGGAGACAATAACGGGGCATCTTTAATGGGTCACGTTCCGGCCCGGCGTGACAAAATGACAGAAGCCGCCGGTTATCTTCCCTACCTGCACTTATTTGCTGCTTCCCTGCACAGGACCATTTACCTGCCTCGACGGGCAGCAGCAAAACTATTTTCGAGTTCCAGGGCTTGACTTCCTCTTCACTCTGGGGGATTAAGACTCCGGAAGCTTCTCTCCCTCAACTCCCTCGTGTGTCTCTTGTGAGCTGTGCAGACGGCGTCGCTGTTTACTTGAGTTATTTATCACTCCGCAGCAGTGATGGAGAAGTCTGCAGGGCGGAAAGAAGGGAGGAGAGAGGTTGACATGCTGCCAAGATGGAAGGAAACACTCTCCTTCCTGGTGGCAGTCTGATCGCATTGCTCTTTTCATGGAGCAACAACACACAGGACTTCAGTGCAACACGCCTTGAACCGGTATAAGTATAGTACCGCAATACTAATGAATCATATTAAGTACCATACCGCCTCTAAAAAATACCGATCCACCGCCTACTCCGCCCATTCCATTCCGTTCTTTTGAGGTGGTCTGTCATAACTTTTTTAGAACTCTATTGGACATTGTGACTTTTGGTATTAATGTTCCTGAAAAAAAGGGACCCAAACACCCATACTGTACAGCAGATTTTTACAGTTAAATGCGTATATACATCATTTATACACACACACACCTTGCCCCGCCCCCAGACACATTTTTTCTCTCAATGTGCCCCCCCGAGTCAAAATATTTACCCGGCTCTGATGTGCGAGGTGACCTGAGCGGCGCAGCTGTGGTGGTTCTTCAAAACCCCAGAATCCAAGTCCCAGTGGCCCCGCCCCCGTGTTCTGTTGTTGCCATGTGTGAATCCAATTCCCCGAGTGATGGATTGGGAGGAAAATTGACGGTGTCACATTTTAATATCGCAGCAAAGTGTAGCGCGACCAGGAGCACGGCTGCAGCCTAATAAAGGACAGGCCAGTGTGTGTGTGTAAAGGTAGTGTGTATATGCATGTGTGTGTGTGTGTGTATGTGTGTGTGTGTGCGTGCGTGAAAGAGCAGCACCAAGCCTGACATGTCACAGCGCATTAGAAAGTGGCGCTACTGACTAAGTGTGCCGCTAAGATGGGAGTGATGTACGCAATTAAGGTTCCATATGTCGACGCAGCACCGTTTGTAGAATACAAGTGAACCCTAATTATCACGACTACTACTACTAATACTCTGTGGCGTGCCGTCAGGACCAGCAAAGCCCGCTCTGGCTGGCCGAACATAAGCAGAAATCATGATCATAATTAAAGATACAATTATTTTTTTATTTACTTTGCATTAATATCTAAAAGTATTCATATTCTCTTCATGTCATATTATGCTCCTTCCAGCACTGTTGTTTTTAGTTGTAGTTTGTATACAATCAGAATTCACCTGGCTTATGTTGCCATGCTGAACAAAATCTGCCCTTAAGAATCAACAATGTCTATGCACTGTAAGTGCACGGGCACATACAGTTGATAGATGGTTTGTTACGTTTGCGCGGCATCGTGTATGCGCGGGGAGTGTCGCCTCTCGATGCGCAGGATCACAGCAGGCAGGAATGAAGGTATGAACAGCCTTTTAATATGAAGTTACAAAAGAACACTGGTACAAAAGAGCAAATCAAAGGCGTGTCTGAGCACAGAAAACTAAATGCTAATATACACAGAAGACAGAGTTCGAAGTCCATAAAGCGCGAGCCAAGCGCGCGGAGGCAAGCTACATTTAGCAAGCAGAAAAATAAACAGAGACCACTCACGTAACGGTTGCAGGTGCAAACAGACTGGCGAGAGCGAACTAGGTAGCAGAGGGGCTTAAATACAGAAAACATAATTACAAACCGGTGTGTGAATGAGCCATGCAGGAGGAGCAAATAAGTTGTCATGGTGATGAATGTAAATAAGGAAGTGCGCTAACAAACGGGATCGGTAGAGTCCAAAACATGATCAAAACATAGTAGGACAATACAAAAAAGACAAACATGCTAGAGATGTGTGATCCGGAAGGCGGATCACAACATTACCCCCCCCTTAAGGGGCAGATCCCAGATGCCCCCAAAAAACTGCAATAAAGAGAACCCCCTCCCAAAACCAGAAAGTTCACAAACGAAGGGAGGGCGGAGGGAGTCCACGGTGGAGGGTCGCCAGATCGCATGTCCCCGAATCCACCGAGGACACATCATGTGGCGGCGGCGGGTGGAACGCTGCTGCCGAAAAAGTTTTGGCGGGCGACCTCGAAAAGGCCACATTAGTGGCCGCCTCGCAGGATGAGGTGCCCGGCGAGGCGGACGACCCGGGCACGGCCACATCCGTGGCCGACACGGAGGAGGGAGTATCTGGCGAGGAGGATGACCTCGCAGAGGCCACGCCCGTGGTCGACGTGGTGGACGACGCCTCAGCACCGAAATCCCAGCAGACTTGGAAGCAGCAGACGAGGATGATGCGGGTGCTGCAGCCGAAGAAGGCGTCGGAGGCGGCCTGGGAGCCGCAGGAGTCGTCGGAGGCGGCCTGGGAGCCGCAGGAGTCGTCGGAGGCGGCCTGGGAGCCGCAGGAGTCGTCGGAGGCGGCCTGGGAGCCGCAGGAGTCGTCGGTGGTGCTGGTGTGGGCTCCAGCCCCGTCGTCGACGCTGGTGTGGGCTCCAGCCCCGTCGTCGACGCTGGTGTGGGCTCCAGCCCCGTCGTCGACGCTGGTGTGGGCTCCAGCCCCGTCGTCGACGCTGGTGTGGGCTCCAGCCCCGTCGTCGGCGCTGGTGTGGGCTCCAGCCCCGTCGTCGGCGGTGCTTGGCGGCGCGGAGCTGGCACCGGTGCTTGGCGGCACGGAGCTGGCACCGGTACCTGTCGTGGTGCTGGTACCGGAGTGGGCTCCAGCTTAGGAACTGGTGCTGGCGTGAGAACCAGTTTAGAGTCTGAAACTGGCGTGAGAACAAGGCTAGAAACATTTTCTGGTGTGAAAACCAGGTCAGAGTCATGTGCTGGTGTGAGAACCAGACTGGGAGCAGGTGTCGGCTTCAGCCGAGGAGCAGGTGTCGGCTTCAGCCGAGAAGCAGGTGTCGGCTTCAGCCGAGGAGCAGGTGTCGGCTTCAGCCGAGGAGCAGGTGTCGGCTTCAGCCGAGGAGCAGGTGTCGGCTTCAGCCGAGGAGCAGGTGTCGGCTTCAGCCGAGGAGCAGGCACAGGGGTCTGCCGAGGAGAACTAGGGGACTGGCTGTGAGCAGGACTAGGACTATGATGAGTGATAAGACAAACACTAGGACTCGGGCAAGGACTTGAGAGAGGACCAGGACTTACAATCACACTAGTGCTTTGAGAAGGGCTTGGGCAACGACCAGGACTTACAGTCATACCAGGGCTTGGGCAAGAACTAGGACAAACGGTCAAACTAGGGCTTGGGCAAGGACTGGGACTAACAATCAAACTGGTGCTCGGGCAAGGACTAGGACAAAGACTAGGACTTACAGTAACACTGGGGCTCGGACAAGAACTTGGGTAAGGACTAGGGTTCGGACTAAGACCACGAGGGGAATCAGTACTAATATTACAAAGGCAAGAAACAAGACTCGGGACCGGACTCGAAACAGGACTCGGACTACGGATCAGTCTACGAGTGGAACTAGGACTACGACGACTACGAGAAAGACTAGGACTACAACTAGAATCAGAACGGAAACTCGGACCAGGACTTGGACTACGACTCAGTCTACAAGTCGGTCTACGAGTAGGACTAGAGCATGGGCTACGAAGAAGGCTGGGACTCGAACTCTGAGAGAGACTGTGACTAAAACTAGAACTAGGGCACGGACGGAACACAGGTGGAGGAGGTCTAAGAGGGCGTGACTTGACCGGGGAGAACACCGGTGGAGGAGGTCTAGGAGGCCGTAGTGGCTTAACAGGTTTAACAGGGGTGAACACCGGTGGTGGAGGTCTAGGAGGCTTAGTAGTAATACTGGCCCTCCCCTCAAGACCCGGATTCCAGACGGGGCCCAGTTGGACAGAGGCTGACCGTAAGGGCGGGCGGTGGGAGGTTTGGAGGAGGGCAGGCTCCTCCCCTCTAAAATGTTCAAAATCCTCACTAAATGAGGTGGAAAAAGGCACGGATTCAGGCGGAGAACGAGATTTGAGAGGGGGGGAAGCGGGTATGGGGGGTGAAGACTGACTAGAGTCATAGTAGTGGCGGAAAATGTCCTGGTAATAATTAATTATATTATTAAAGTCATTGTTGGGGGTGTGACTGGGCTTGGATGTGCTACAATTATCCTTGAAAATTTTCTTATATAAAATTAGGTCCTTGGGTGGAATGGGAGAAAGTTCATCTTCAAAAAACTCCTCGTCACTAAGGTCAAAAAAATGTGCAGAGGAATCCACTAAGGTGTTAACGGTGACGTCATAGGGGGGCGTGAACGGAGTGACGTCACTGTGAGTGACAGGGAAGGCGGAAGATGGTGGGATGCTAATGGGAATAGCAACATGGTGACTGGGAACGGGAGAAGTGAACAAAGTACCAACCCGTAGAGAAGAGTCCTGGGTTGGAGCGGAGGAGTACTTGGTCGGGTATGCTGCTTGTCGGGAACGGTGTCCTGGAGGATCCAGCGCGAGGTGACGCGTTTCTGCTCGCCAGTTTCTGTTACGTTTGCGCGGCATCGTGTATGCGCGGGGAGTGTCGCCTCTCGATGCGCAGGATCACAGCAGGCAGGAATGAAGGTATGAACAGCCTTTTAATATGAAGTTACAAAAGAACACTGGTACAAAAGAGCAAATCAAAGGCGTGTCTGAGCACAGAAAACTAAATGCTAATATACACAGAAGACAGAGTTCGAAGTCCATAAAGCGCGAGCCAAGCGCGCGGAGGCAAGCTACATTTAGCAAGCAGAAAAATAAACAGAGACCACTCACGTAACGGTTGCAGGTGCAAACAGACTGGCGAGAGCGAACTAGGTAGCAGAGGGGCTTAAATACAGAAAACATAATTACAAACCGGTGTGTGAATGAGCCATGCAGGAGGAGCAAATAAGTTGTCATGGTGATGAATGTAAATAAGGAAGTGCGCTAACAAACGGGATCGGTAGAGTCCAAAACATGATCAAAACATAGTAGGACAATACAAAAAAGACAAACATGCTAGAGATGTGTGATCCGGAAGCCGGATCACAACATGGTTGCGATAGCCAATCAGATCACGAGTTGTTGTCAGTAAGGCCTTCGAGCTGGCCTCACGTTGAACGTGACATTTACGCCTCCTGTGATTGGATACTCGCCAGATGAATTTGAGAACACAGAGTTGATAGACAGTTGCAATAGCCAATCAGATCACAAGTTGTTGACAGTAGCCTATCTAGGTAGCGTGATGTTAACAAGACTGTGATCGGAGACTCACTTTTCATTCCAAAGTGAGTATCCAATCACAAGTTGCAACTTAGCAGGAAGCAGGAAGAATTGACCCACAAAGGAGGAGAACAAAATGTTGATTAGGTGGCAGATATATTATTTGCAAGGCCATTTTCAAGAAGGATATTTAAAGAGAAACTACATCTTGTGACATGATGTCGGCAATGAAATGGGAAAAATGCCCGCCATTTCCACTCGAATCAGTCGCTATACGGCGTCAAATACAAATTATGAGTTCAAATATTTTATTTATCTATTTTTTTACTTTTAATTTGTTTTTTGCTATTTTAATTTTGACAGTACCACATAAGATATGTTTTAAGTACTAATGCGTTTTAATAGATTTTTAAATGCGCCAGAAAATAGAAATGCCTAAAACCAAGTAAGTAGGCAAATAAGTTGCCCGAAGGCAGTGAGGGAATAGCAGTATTTTCCTGCACATCTTTTGAAAGTGCCCTGCGATGAGGTGGCGACTTGTCCAGGGTGTACCCCGCCTTCCGCCCAATTGTAGCTGAGGTAGGCACCAGCGCCCTCCGCAACCCCAAAGGGAATAAGCGGTAGAAATGGATGGATGGATGGAAAATAACCTGTTTTGTACAGTGTTAATGTGCTTCAATGACCAGTAGTGCGTTAATGTGTTGAGAGGTCATTTTTAAGTCGGACATCACTGTAGGCCTCTACTACAACTACTACTAATACTACTACTACTACTACTACTACACATATACTGGAGCAGGAACATGAACAGTGTACGATTTGAACTTCTGGGAATTTGGCACGGGACTTAGCAGGATTGACCAATATCAGTTAAATCGTACGGCCAAACATCGCGCGCAACAAAGTAGTCCGGTTACTCACGTAGCATTCCACAAAATCGAGTGCCCAAACAAAGAATCCCACACGTTGGCAACTACGTCTCTGTGCTTTGGTTTTTGTTTTCAGAACGAACTGCAAAATAAGCCACCCAGAACCGTGTAGAGTATGATAAACTTGGGTTCAAGTTTGGTCTCAATCAATCAGAGAGAGTGTGGCCAGAGGAGCTTCTAAATGATTAGTCAAAAGCCCCTCACTAGACCACGGGGCGCAATTTTGAGGCCAACATTGAAACTGAGATGGCTATACTTTCTCTATACACGACTCTGAAGCCACCATGGGGCCCAAAAAAGTTGTAAGTGCCAGCACTTTGATCAAGAAGGTTAGAAACGCTATTGAATTCAAGAAAGTATAAACAACCTTTGTTAACAAGGTAAAAAATAATGAGAATAAATCTCCATTTATTCACTTGATGATATTGTTTTTAATAGATGCAGTATCCTCCTGAGAATCAGCGTCCTCTGCAGTGGACATATTTGTTTTGTTTATCTATTTTTTTTTCTCACTCTGACAAAAGAAACCAAAAACAAATGTCAGTCCCTCCAGGATTTCGCAGGATTTTTTTGGGTGATTGTACAGACTAAAATGGCAGTTTTCTCATTGCAAAAATTGCAATGTTTCAAAGTTTTTCTTGGGATTTTATGAATGTTTTAACCGTAAACTCAAAAAGCTCAACAGTGATGTTTTACTTGTTTAATATTGCACAGACTTCAAAGTAAACACTGGCTCATTGTCAAATGACTGTACTATTTTACCGGATTATGAATAATCCTAGATATAATTAATCACAGGAAGTAATTATTGTCTGCTGTGTGTTCTGTCGTCCACAAGGTGCGGTCATTCTCTGCGTACGTTTTACGCTTGAAAAGTGTTTGTCCATCTTAAACGTTCATTTAAGTTCCAACACATTTACCCCCACAAGCTGACATCGTTTGTGAACTGTTGAGGGCGATCATTAGTGCAAATTATTGTTGTAAAATGAGAAATGAAAAGGGAGCTTATCATCCCACATCAACAACTCTAACATTTAAATGCTGCCTCTTGACTAGGTAACCATTGCAAATCAAAACATGTTCTTGATTGTCTTAGCCCGGGATAAATAATGTCTGAATAAATATAGGAATACATGGAAACTAGGAAGTAAGTATTCAAATACCTCATTGCCCAGAAGCCTTAATGCTATCAACAGGAACAGGAAGTAGGTATGGGAAATTGTGCCGTTTCAGCAATAAAGACTTAATATTTTGTTACACATTTGGGGATGGCTACCATTCACATCTGAACCGATACGATAACAATTCCCAGTATTTGGTAATCAATACCGGTACCTAATGGTACCAACTTTCAGTAGTTTTGTGTGTGTGAATAAATATTAATTGTTTGATAATAAGATTTTATTTTTTAATGTAAAATTTAAAATGAACTGGTTATGATAACTGTGATGTCCAGTTGTTGACATAAGTCTCATTTGCAATGCAGTTACACTTCCAAGACATTAGAGGGCAGTATAGGCTATCTATGGTATGTTGCCTAACGAGGAAGGAGCTGAATGTGGTATGTTGCGCCCTACAAAGTGGTTGCACCGTAAGTGCTGTGCTTATTGCACACCGGCTGTTTGATTGTAACAATCATTTTTACACTCACCTCAAATTTAGAGGTGTTAAAAATGCATTGTTAAATCACGAATGCTAATAGTAGCCTTTCAATGGCAAGTCCAATGTAAATTAGCATCAAGCTAGCACATTTCGAAATAGTGGAGCCTTACTTTACATTTAAAGGCCTACTGAAACCCACTACTATACCGACCACGCAGTCTGATAGTTTACATATCAATGAGGAAATATTAACATTGCAACACATGCTAATACGGCCGGTTTAGTTGAATAATTTGCAATTTTAAATTTCCCGCGAAGTGTCCTGTTGAAAACGTCGCGGAATGATGACGCGTATGATGACGCGTATGATGATGCGTGCGCGTGACGTCACCGGTGGTAGCGGACATGTTCTTCCAGCCCGATCCAAGCAATAAGTAGTCTGCTTTAATCGCATAATTACACAGTATTCTGGACATCTGTTTTGCTGAATCTTTTGCAATTTGTTCAATTAATATAGGAGAAGTCAAAGAAGAGAAGATGTAGGTGGGAAGCGGTGTATTGCAGCTGCCTTTAGCAACACAAACACAGCCGGTGTTTCTTTGTTTACATTCCCGAAGGTGAGGCTTTACTATGGAACAGAGCGGTCATGGTTCCCGACCATATGTCAACCATCAGGTTTCGGTGAGAAAATTGTGCAAATAAATCGGCTCTTACCGTAGACATGAGCGGAGCTTGCATCCTCCTGCAGCTGCGGACTATTACCTCCTCCCACCGGAGACACTGGCGGTCACCACACCCGTGGCCACACCCGTCCGACTTTCAGGTACCATATAATCTCACTAAAACACTAGTAACACAATAAGCAGATAAGGGATTTTCCAGAATTATCCTAGTAAATGTGTCTAATAACATCTGAATCGCTCCCACTGCCCTTGCCTTTTTTCTTTCTAGTCATTCGCTCTCACTATCCTCATCCACAAATCTTTCATTCTCGGTCAAATTAATGGGGAAATGGTCGCTTTCTCGGTCCGAATCGCTCTAGCTGCTGCTGGCTATGATTGTACACAATGTGAGGATGTGAGGAGCTCCACAACCGGTGACGTCACGCGCACATCGTCTGCTACTTCCGGTACAGACAAGGCTTTTTTATGACCAACCAAAAGTTGGGAACTTTATCGTCGATGTTCTCTACTAAATCCTATCAGCAAAAATTGTTCATTTAAAAAAGGCCCTGTTATGCAAAAACAACTTTTCTATTCTGTTAGTTTTATACAAAGTTTGTTTTTAACCAATGGTGTGTGATTATTATTTTTCTACTGCCTTAATAGCCAGTTTAGCGCCACAACATTGATATTGTTTACAATTTCAGTTTATGCAAAAACATATTATTAATCATTTCTGAAATAATTTAAACAAATGTTGAATACAAATTGACGCCATTTGTGACGTCAGCGCATCTCGTGACTTTCTCCCAATTAGCACCACGTTAGCTGACTCGCTAGCGAACAAAGAACCCTTGCCAACACTGGCTCAGTCATAACTTCAAAAAATACCCACGGACGCTTTGAAAAACAATTGCAAGATAATATTTGGGATATCTGTCAAAAAAACTCACCTCTAAGTAGTTGTTGTAGACTCTGACGAACGCTAATAATAATGTGACGAACATCACAGGACACAGAGATTCCGCCACTGAGCCGGTGCATTCTGGGTATTGTGGATGCCTTACTACAATTTTTTTCCTTCAAATTTCATTCATTCCCATTCATTTTCTACCGCTTATTCCCTTTTGGGGTCGCGGGGGGCGCTGGCGCCTATCTCAGCTACAATCGGGGCGAAGGCGGGGTACACCCTGGACAAGTCGCCACCTCATCGCAGGGCCAATACAGATAGACAGACTACATTCACACTCACATTCACACACTAGGGCCAATTTTAGTGTTGCCAATCAACCTATCCCCAGGTGCATGTTTTTGGAAGTGGGAGGAAGCCGGAGTACCCGGAGGGAACCCACGCATTCACGGGGAGAACATGCAAACTCCACACAGAAAGATCCCGAGCCTGGATTTGAACCCAGTGTTAAAAAAAATCTAATAACATTATTAATAATGAAGGTGATTGTAATCTTAGGAGTTTTAAAATTACATATATAGTAAAAAAACACAGGAAAAAAAACACGTTCATACTATTGCGTGTAGCTGATTGAACACAATTTATAGTGGTCCTAAACTGCCCTCTAGTGGTCATTTTATACATACCCCAAGAGCTATAGTCGACATTTTTTCTTTAATTTGTCATTATTTTCACTTTCGTCGATTAAAAAAGGAAATAAAATAATAGAAATGTGTTAATGCAGTCAAATATTATTTAAAAATAAAATTAATATTTTCAGGTGTCCATATATATATATATATATATATATATATATATATATATATATATGTACTGTATATATAGTGTATTTATGCCAATACATTTAATTAAAAAAAAAATATTAACAGTACTAAAACTGTGTGTGTCTGTGTGTATACATACATATACATATATATATATATATATATATATATATATATATATATATATATATACATATATAATAACAATACAATTGTATATGTATATATATATATATATATATATATATATATATATATACATAAACAGTTTTAGTACTGTTATTATTTTAAAAAATATATTGGCATAAATACACTACATATACAGTATGTGTGTGTGTGTATATATATATATGTATACATATATATATATTTATGTATACATATATATATGTATACATATATATATACATATATATATATGTATACATATATATATGTATACATATATATATACATATATATATATGTATACATACATATATATATATCCATCCATCCATCCATTTTCTACCGCTTATTCCCTTTTGGGGTCGCGGGGGGGGCGCTGGCGCCTATCTCAGCTACATATATATATATATATATATACATATATATGTATATACATACATATATATATGTATACATATATATGTATATACATACATATATATATACATATATATCAATCAATCAATCAATGTTTACTTATATAGCCCTAAATCACTAGTGTCTCAAAGGGCTGCACAAACCACCACGACATCCTCGGTAGGCCCACATAAGGGCAAGGAAAACTCACACCCAGTGGGACATCGGTGACAATAATGATCCAGTGGGACGTCTGTGACAATAATGATTATGAGAACCTTAGAGAGGAGGAAAGCAAAGGATGTCGAGCGGGTCTAACATGATACTGTGAAAGTTCAATCCACAATGGATCCAACATAGTTGCGAGAGTCCAGTCCAAAACGGGTCCAACTCAGCAGCGAGAGTCCCGTTCACAGCGGAGCCAGCAGGAAACCATCCCAAGCGGAGGCGGATCAGCAGCGCAGAGATGTCGAGGCGGATCAGCAGCGCAGAGATGTCCCCAGCCGATACACAGGCAAGCAGTACATGGCCACCGGGTCGGACCGGACCCCCTCCACAGGGGAGAGTGGGACATAGAAGAAAAAGAAAAGAAACAGCAGATCAACTGGTCTAAAAAGGGAGTCTATTTAAAGGCTACAGTATACAAATGAGTTTTAAGGTGAGACTTAAATGCTTCTACTGAGGTGGCATCTCGAACTGTTACCGGGAGGGCATTCCAGAGTACTGGAGCCCGAACGGAAAACGCTCTATAGCCCGCAGACTTTTTTTGGGCTTTGGGAATCACTAACAAGCCGGAGTCCTTTGAACGCAGATTTCTTGCCGGGACATATGGTACAATACAATCGGCATGATAGGATGGAGCTAGACCGTGTAGTATTTTATACGTAAGTAGTAAAACCTTAAAGTCACATCTTAAGTGCACAGGAAGCCAGTGCAGGTGAGCCAGTACAGGCGTAATGTGATCAAACTTTCTTGTTCTTGTCAAAAGTCTAGCAGCCGCATTTTGTACCAACTGTAATCTTTTAATGCTAGACATGGGGAGACCCGAAAATAATACGTTACAGTAGTCGAGGCGAGACGTAACAAACGCATGGATAATGATCTCAGCGTCTTTAGTGGACAGAATGGAGCGAATTTTAGCGATATTACGGAGATGAAAGAAGGCCGTTTTAGTAACGCTTTTAAAATGTGCCTCAAAGGAGAGAGTTGGGTCGAAGATAATACCCAGATTCTTTACCGTGTCGCCTTGTTTAATTGTTTGGTTGTCAAATGTTAGAGTTGTATTATTAAATAGAGTTCGGTGTCTAGCAGGACCGATAATCAGCATTTCCGTTTTTTTGGCGTTGAGTTGCAAAAAGTTAGCGGACATCCATTGTTTAATTTCATTAAGACACGCCTCCAGCTGACTACAATCCGGCGTGTTGGTCAGCTTTAGGGGCATGTAGAGTTGGGTGTCATCAGCATAACAGTGAAAGCTAACACCGTATTTGCGTATGATGTCACCTAGCGGCAGCATGTAGATGCTGAAGAGTGCAGGGCCAAGGACCGAACCCTGGGGAACTCCACACGTTACCTTAACGTAGTCCGAGGTCACATTGTTATGGGAGACACACTGCATCCTATCAGTAAGATAAGAGTTAAACCAAGACAGGGCTAAGTCTGACATACCAATTCGTGTTTTGATACGTTCTAATAAAATATTATGATCGACGGTATCGAAAGCAGCGCTAAGATCGAGGAGCAGCAACATAGATGACGCATCAGAATCCATCGTTAGCAATAGATCATTAGTCATTTTTGCGAGGGCTGTCTCCGTCGAGTGATTTGCCCTGAAACCGGATTGAAAGGTTTCACATAGATTGTTAGACGCTAAGTGTTCATTTAACTGCTCCGCAACAATTTTTTCGAGGATTTTTGAAATAAAGGGAAGGTGAGACACCGGTCGGTAGTTTACCATGAGGTCAGGATCGAGGTTAGGTCTTTTAAGAAGAGGATGAATAACCGCTTTTTTGAATGCTAGGGGAACAGTGCCCGAGGAAAGTGATAAGTTTATAATATTTAGCACTGATGGACCTAATAATACAAAGAGCTCCTTGATCAGTTTCCCTGGAAGAGGGTCAAGTAAACATGTTGTTTGCTTTATTCCATTTACACGTTGTAACAATTCCTCTAATGTTATTTCCTCAAAACGAGAGAAACTATTTTGGAGGGCAGTATCCGCCGTATATACAATCGTGTCAGTGTTAATAGAACCCCGTTGTAGCTGGGACGCATTGTCTTTAATCTCCTTTCTAATGACTTCAATTTTCTTACTAAAGAATTGCATAAAGTCATCAGCTGAGTGGGTGGAGCTACTGGAAGGAGTCCCTTGTTGGGTTAGCGATGCTACCGTACTAAACAAAAATTTAGGATCGTTTTTATTGCGGTGGATGAGATTTGAGTAATAATTAGCTTTAGCTAAGGTAAGCATGCGTTTATAAGTTATTAAACCATCACTAAATGCTTGATGGTGCACCTCAAGTTTAGTCGTGCGCCATTTGCGTTCCAGCTTTCTGCATAATAATTTCTGAGCTCTATATATACATATATATGTATATACATACATATATATATGTATACATATATATGTATACATACATATATATATGTATGCATACATATGTATACATACATATACATATACATATGTATGCATACATATGTATACATACATATACATATACATATATATATATATATATATATATATATATATATATATATATATATATATATATATATATATATATATATATATTATGAGTGTGGGAAAAAATCGATTCAAATACGAAACGAATCGAATACATTGTGCGATTCAGAATCGATTTTCATTTTTAAAAAATCGATTTTTTTTTAATCAATCCAACTAACCAATACACAGCAATACCAAAACAATGCAATCCAATTCCAAAACCAAACCTGACCCAGCAACACTCAGAACTGCAATAAACAGAGCAATTGAGAGGAGACACAAACACGACACAGAACAAACCAAAAGTAGTGAAACAAAAATGAATATTATCAACAACAGTATGAATATTAGTTATAATTTCAGCATAGCAGTGATTAAAAATCCCTCATTGACATTATCATTAGACATTTATAATAATTAAAAAAAAAGAACAATAGTGTCAGAGTGGCTTACACTTGCATCGCATCTCATAAGCTTGACATCACACTGTGTCCAATGTTTTCACAATGGTAAAATTTGTCATATTTTTGGTTTGTTTAATAGTTAAAACAAATTTACATTATTGCAATCTGTTGATTAAACACTGTCCTTTACAATTATAAAAGCTTTTTTTTTTTTTAAATCTACTACTTTCCTAGCATGTCAGCAGACTAGGGTAGATCCTGCAGGCTGAAATCCTATGTATTGAATGAATACAGAATCCTTTTAAATCGGGAAAAAATACGTTTTTGAATCGAGAATCGTGTTGAATTGAAAAAAAATAAATCGATTTTGAATCGAATTGTGACCCCAAGAATCGATATTGAATCGAATCGTGGGACACCCAAAGATTCACAGCCTTAATATATATATATATATATATATATATATATATATATATATATATATATATATTATACACACACACATACTGTATATATATTGTATTTATGCCAATACATTTAATTAAATAATAAAAAAATAACAGTACTAAAACTGTTAAATATATATATATATATATACATACATATATATATATATATATAATATTTACATAATCCCAAAAAAACAAAATTATATTTATGAATAATACATATTGTACTGCATTTTCCAGTGACAATGCAATAATCAACGACAGTATGCCTAGAAAAGGAGTAAAAGATTTATTTTTTTCATCTTTTCCCATCTGTTTCTCTTCTATCTAAATCAATACCACCACTTTTTTTTCAATGAATTTCAGACATCAAAAGCAGGAGAACAGGATGCCGTGGACACAGGATTAATGAATGAATGAGGGTGTTGCAGAGTGTCCAGTCAAACAGGCACTTATGACAAATGCCAATTTGAAAAACAATAACAACTCCTTTTTTCCTCAATAAGGCACAACAGAGACTACACTGGTAACACACACATACACACACACACACACACACACACACACACACACACACACACGATTGTACAAAAGTGCTCAACAATGAACATTAACAGTTATGTTGCTTCTCCAAGCTACTATAACCCTTTATTTATTCATATATTACTCAAAAAAATGTGTGATTAAAATGTTGTATTGTTACAAATATTAAAGCTCCCACTAAAGTGCAACACAATTTTAAAAAAGCTCCTTTGCAGAGAAAAAAAAAAAAAGAGTTTCATTAGAGAGGGATAAGCGATGAGAGGTACGACTTCTGTTAGAGTGAAGGAATTACATTCAAATGCTTGCATCACATTGATCAACAATTAACGAGCAGTCTGGCCTCACTCTGGACTCTTTTTGTCAACAAATCCTAAGAAATTCCCAATAAAATCCTAAAATAACTGATCTGTAAAAATGCATGAATGTTGATATATGTTTGGGAGTGAGGGTAGTTTAAGTAATGTTTTTTTGAATGCGTAGTTAAAGTATCATTTTACTATCATTATTATGTCTTTTGTCCCAATTTCTATATTACATTTGCTCTTGTAACAACCATAGTGTAGTATCATATAATGCAAGTAAAATAAAAATAAAAAATAAAATAAAATAAAATTGACTCAAATGTGGTATTCACCCTCTAGGATAAAAGTTAGTATAATAAAATGTATTTAAAATACGACTCATCCTTTTTTTTATTTTCAATTTCCCTTTAAAAAACCAAACATATCAAAACAATAACGCATGTCAAATACAAAAGCATTCTAAAACTAAAAACTGATATTTTTTTCAGGGATAAAATCAGTGCAGTACATAAAAGTTAAAGATGAATAGTTTATTAATTATTCAACTTTGTAATGTTATTTCCTTACAAAAAATAATTTGAAAAAATGGACATTTCTCTTTGGAGAATAAATAACATTGAAGTGTTGTATCTATAGTTATATATCTTTTATACTTTACTTGTGTTAATAATTATTATTTACATTTCCCCTATACAATCCCAGAAGACACAAGACATTGAATCAACGTTGATTATACGTACATGTCCTTTAAAACTGACATTGAAACAACGTTGCAAAATAGTTGTATTTGTAAACGTTGATGTCTAACGTTGGATCCATGTTGTTGGTTGGGAAATGACCAAATTTCAATGTTCAAATCAACATCAGAACCCAACATTGAATACACGCCGTCAAAAAGCATGTTGTTTCAATGTTGTATTTGTGTTATCGAATATTGGTTGGAAAATGACCAAAATTCAATGGTCAAATCAGCGTCAGAACCGATTAATGATTAAACGTTGTCAAAAAGCATGTTGTTTCAACATTATGTTTGAGTTGTAGAAGATTGGTTGGGAAATGACCAAATTTCAATGGTCTAATCAATGTTACAACCTGACATTGATTAAATGTTGTCAAAAGAATGTTGTTTCAACGTTGTATTTGAGTGTAGAATATTGGTTGGGAAATTACCATAATTCAATGGTCAAATCGACGTCATAACCCAACATTCAATCAGTCAATCAATGTTTATTTATACTGTATAGCCCTAAATCACTAGGGATTAAACTTTGTCAAAAAGCATGTTGTTTTAAAGGCCTACTGAAATGACATTTTCTTATTCAAACGGGGATAGCAGGTCCATTCTATGTGTCATACTTGATCATTTCGCGATATTGCCATATTTTTGCTGAAAGGATTTAGTAGAGAACATCCATGATAAAGTTCACAACTTTCGGTGCTAAGAGAAAAGCCCTGCCTCTACCAGAAGTTGCCGACGATGACGTCGCAAGTGTGGGGGCTCCTCACATATTTACATTGTTTTTAATGGGAGCCTCCAACAAAAAGTGCTATTCGGACCGAGAAAACGACAATTTTTCCATTAATTTGAGCGAGGATGAAAGATTCGTGTTTGAGGATATTGATAGTGACGGACTAGAAAAAAAAAAAACGCAAATGCATTGAGACGGATTCCGATGTTTTTAAACAAATTTACTAGGATAATTCTGGGAAATCCCTTATCTTTCTATTGTGTTGCTAGTGTTTTAGTGAGTTTAATAGTATCTGATAGTCGGAAGGGTGTCTCCACGGGTGTCTTGACGCCAATGTGTCAGGGAAGTCGACGACAGCTTCATGGACGGCACAAGCTCAGCTTTTCTCCGGTAAGAAGCGACTTTTTAACCACAATTTTCTCACCAAAACCTGCTGGTTGACATTTGGTCTGGATTCATGTTTGCTTGACCACGCTCTGATCCATAGTAAATTTTCACCTCCGGGAATTTTAAACAAGGAATCACCGTGTGTTTGTGTGGCTAAAGGCTAAAGCTTCCCAACTCCATCTTTCTACTGTGACTTCTCCAATATTAATTGAACAAATTGCAAAAGATCCAGCAACACAGATCTCCAAAATACTGTGTAATTATGCCGTTAAAGCAGACGAAATTTAGCTGTGTGTGTGCGCAGCGTTCATACTTCCTAAAAACGCGTGACGTCTTGCGTACACGTCGTCATTACACGACATTTTCAAGACGAAACTCCCGGGAAATTTAACATTGTAATTTAGTAAACTAAAAAGGCCGTATTGGCATGTGTTGCAATGTTAATATTTCATCATTGATATATAAACTATCAGACTGCATGGTGGGTAGTAGTGGGTTTAAGTAGGCCTTTAACGTTGTATTTGTGTTGTAGAATATTAGTTGGGAAATGACCAACATTCAGTGATCAAATCAACGTCAGAACCCAACATTGATTCAACGCTGTCAAAACGTATGTTGTTTCAACGTTGTATTTGAGTTGTTCAACGTCAGGACCTAATTCAACAAGTTCTCAACGTTGTTTTCATGTCTTGTGCCTGCTGGGATAATTACATTAGTATAAAATGTTGACAAATACATGCTTTTACTTTAAATATTTAAACACACAAAAAAATCACTGGATGGATTTACTCTGATAAATTATACAAATTATTTATAAAACGTAAAATAATGCCTCTAGTTTTTGTATGGCTTTAATAGGGACTGATGAACAAATGGAACCAAACAAACAAGGAGAGAGTACCAGAAGTGTTGTTCAACTTCCTGTGTGACTTGTCTTGCCGTGGCACAAATGCTGCATCAGCACTATTAATCAGCACCTAAAATAATGAGCAGAGGTAATTTGACACGCACGCGCACGCGCACGCGCACACGCACACGCACACACACACACACACACACACACACACACACACACACACACAGTTAGAAAAAAATCCCAGGTGATCATGAAAGTAAACATGGCTGGCAGTGCACGGAGTAGTAGAGATGGTGTGTTGTATTATTTTTTTAAAACCACTTCAAAAGTTCCGTGTTGCTACGTGTTCCTCGCGGTGCGTGTCGAGCCACATGGGACTGGACGGGGCGGCGGTCGGGGCTCCTGGGCGGGCCCTTAACAGCGCGGGAGGAGCCCCTTCTTGTAGGCAACCACGCCGGCCGCTGTGGCGAGCACGCACACCACAGTGGTGACGCCCATAAGCTTGAAGACTCCGCCCACTGATGGCAAGTTCCTGTCCCAGAAGGTGGTCACAAAGGGGAGCGCCACCACTTCCTGTTCGGTAGGAGGAGGGGTTAGAGGGTCTTCAGTCACATGACACGTGTCTTTAGAGCAGGGGTCACCAACGCGGTGCCCGCGGGCACCAGGTAGCCCGTAAGGACCAGATGAGTAGCCCGCTGGCCTATTTTAAAAATAGCTCAAATAGCAGCACTTACCAGTGAGCTGCTTCTATTTTTTAAATTGTATTTATTTACTATCAAGCTGGTCTCGCATTGCTCGACATTTTTGATTATAAAAGAGACAAAACTCAAATAGAATTTGAAAATCCTAGAAAATATTTTAAAGACTTGGTCTTCACTTGTTTAAATAAATTCATTTATTTTTTTACTTTGCTTCTTATAACTTTCAGAAAGACAATTTTAGAGAAAAAAATACAACTTCAAAAATGATTTATGGATTTTTAAACACATACTTTTTTACCTTTTAAATTCCTTCCTCTTCTTTCCTGACAATTTAAATCAATGTTCAAGTATTTTTTTATTTATTGTAAAGAATGATAATCCATCCATCCATTTTCTACCGCTTATTCCCTTTTTGGGGTCGCGGGGGGCACTGGCGCCTATCTCAGATACATTTTAATTTAATTCTTCATTTTAGCTTCTGTTTTTTCGATGAAGAATATTTGTGAAATATTTCTTCAAACTTACTAAGATTAAAATTTGATTTAAAATAATCAAATTTAAATTTTATTTCAAAGTCTTTTGAATTTCTTTTAAAATAATGATTGGTTTTTGTTAGAAATATAGCTTGGTCCAATTTGTTATATATTCTAACAAAGTGCAGATAGGATTTTAACCTATTCAAAACATGTCATCAATATTCTAAAATTAATCCTAATCAGGAAAAATTACTAATGATGTTCCATAAAAAATTGTTTAAATTTTTTTTTAAAGATTCAAATTAGCCAGTTTTTCTCTTAATTTTTTGGGGTTGAATTTGAATTTTAAAGAGTCGAAATTGAAGACAAACTATGTTTCAAAGTTTAGTTTTCCTTTTTTTTTGTGTTTTCTCCTCTTTTAAACCGTTAAATTAAGTGTTTTTTTACATCATTTATTCTCTACAAAAAACCTTCTGTAAAAGGAAAAAAAATGTACGACGGAATGACGGACAGAAATACCCATTTTTTATATATATATAAATTTATTTATTAAAGGTAAATTGAGCAAATTGGCTATTTCTGGCAAAACTGGTAGCCCTTCGCATTAATCAGTACCCAAGAAGTAGCTCTTGGTTTCAAAAAGGTTGGTGACCCCTGCTTTATAGTGCGGTGGAGATTTCCTCTCACCGTGGACTCGGGTTCCGTCTGCCAGATCTGACTGCGGCTGATTCGACCCATTTCACACAAGACCTGGAACACAACATCTTATGATGACGTCATAGTGGCCATATGGGGGCAGGTGGGGCAGTGCCCTACAACAGTGCTCGATTTGTACCGGGCCGCAGAATAATTTTTTATTAAATTTTTTTATTAAACCAACATAAAAAACACAAGATACACTTACAATTAGTGCACCAACCCAAAAAAACTCCCCTTTTCATGACAAAGAAGAACCAAACAAAACAAAACAAAAAACAAAACGGTCTGCAGCTACAAAAAGGTTGGGGACCACTGCCCTACAACATCCAGAAGATGGCACTGCAGTAAAATGTAGTGACTCCATAGCTGAATCTGGGGTCCATCCATCCATCCATTTCCTACCGCTTACTCCCTTTTGGGGTCGCGGGGGGCACTGGCGCCTATCTCAGCTACAATCGGGCGGAAGGCGGGGTACACCCTGGACAAGTCGCCACCTCATCGCAGGGCCAACACAGATAGACAGACAACATTCACACTCACATTCACACACTAGGGACCATTTAGTGTTGCCAATCAACCTATCCTCAGGTGCATGTGTTTGGAAGTGGGAGGAAGCCGGAGTACCCGGAGGGAACCCACACATTCACGGGGAGAACATGCAAACTCCACAGAGAAAGATCCCGAGCCTGGATTTGAACCCAGGACTCCAGGAACTTCGTATTGTGAGGCAGACGCACTAACCCCTCTGCCACTGTGAAGCCCTTAATCCGGGGTCTCAAACCCAATTTAGCGTCTGAGTGTTCACTTCTGAAACACATTTGAACCAGGAGACTACATTCAAGACTACAGCTGCCATGAAGGCCCCAAACTGCTGACTTGAAGGAAAACTGCATTTTTTTTTTTTAATGGACATTCTCCCCAACATTCCCAATCCCAATGTGTGACAAGAACATGACTTGCTCTTTTCCCTGTGTTCTAAAGACAAAAAAAACTGCTAGCAAACTGCAAGCATTTTGCCCCTTGGAGCCCTTGAAAATATACAAAAACTTTATGACTACTTTGGGACAAATGATGATCCAGAACCTCCTATTTTGGGTCATGCGATACAGAGGATGAGCTACGAGTTTTAGAAGCTGTGTGCTAAGCAGATCCAGTGAAACAGGAAACCAGGGGCGTCCGAACCTTTTGACTTGGGAGCCAAATTTGGCAAAAAAAAAATCCGGCCAGGGTCCGAAAGCAGTCTTCATGTAAAGTAATAATATACATGTACATGAGCACGTACACGTACACACATATATACATATACATAACAAATATGTAAGTAGATATATGTGTATATAAACGTGTATATTGTACATGTATATATGAGTGCGTATATATATATATATATATATATATATATATATATAATATATATATATATATATAGACAAACCCCATTTCCATATGAGTTGGGAAACTGTGATTTGCAAATCATTTTCAACCCATATTCAGTTGAATATGCGACAAAGACAACATATTTGATGTTCAAACTGATAAACTTTTTTTTTTTTTTCCAAATAATCATTAACTTTAGAATTTGATGCCAGCAACACATGACAAAGAAGTTGGGAAAGGTGGCAATAAATACTGATAAAGTTGAGGAATGCTCATCACACACTTATTTGGAACATCCCACAGGTGTGCAGGCTAATTGGGAACAGGTGGGTGCCATGATTGGGTATAAAAACAGCTTCCCAGAAAATGCTCAGTCTTTCACAAGAAAGGATTGGGCGAGGTACACCCCTTTTTCCACAACTGCGTGAGCAAATAGTCAAACAGTTTAAGAACAAAGTTTCTCAAAGTGCAATTGCAAGGAATTTAGGGATTTCAACATCTACGGTCCATAATATCATCAAAAGGTTCAGAGAATCTGGAGAAATCACTCCACGTAAGCGGCATGACCGGAAACCAACATTGAATGACCGTGACCTTCGACCCCTCGGACGGCACTGTTGCAAAACCTAACATCAATCTCTAAAGGATATCACCACATGGGCTCAGGAACACTTCAGAAAACCACTGTCACTAAATACAGTTCGTCGCTACATCTGTAAGTGCAAGTTAAAGCTCTACTATGCAAAGCGAAAGACATTTATCAACTGCCTGCTTCGCTGGGCCCGAGATCCTCTAAGATGGACTAATGCAAAATGGAAAAGTGGTTTGTTGTCTGACAAGTCCACATTTCAAATTGTTTTTGGAAATATTCGCCATCGTGTCATCCGGACCATTCAGACTGTTATCGATGCAAAGTTCAAAAGCCAGCATCTGTGATGGTATGGGGGTGCATTAGTGCCCAAGGCATGGGTAACTTACACATCTGTGAAGGCACCATTAATGCTGAAAGGTACATAGAGGTTTTGAAACAACGAATGCTGCCATTTAAGCGCCGTCTTTTTCATGGACGCCCCTGCTTATTTTAGCAACACAATGCCAAGCCACATTCAGCATGTGTTACAACAGCGTGGCTTCGTAAAAAAAGAGTGCGGGTACTTTCCTGGCCCACCTGCAGTCCAGACCTGTCTCCCATCGAAAATGTGTGGCGCATTATGAAGCGTAAAATACGACACCGGAGTCCCCGGACTATTGCACATCTGAAGCTCTACATAAAACAAGAATGGAAAATAATTACACTTTCTAAGCTTCAACAATTAGTTTCCTCAGTTCCCAAACGTTTATTGACTGTTGTAAAAACAAAAGGTTATGTAACACAGTGGTGAACATGTCCTTTCCCAACTACTTTGGCACGTGTTGCAGCCATGAAATTCTAAGTTAATTATTATTTGCAGAAAAAAAATAAAGTTTATGAGTTTGAACATTAAATATCTTGTCTTTGTAGTGCATTCAATTGAATATGGGTTGATAAGGATTTGCAAATCATTGTATTCCGTTTATATTGACATCTAACACAATTTCCCAACTCATTTGGAAACAGGGTTTGTGTATATATATATATATATATATATATATATATATATATATATATATATAAATATATATATATATATATATTTTTTTAAATGTAAACCTATATGTATACATGTGTGTATATTATACATACATATATACATACATACTGTGAGAGGCGGGGCGTGGTCACGCGCCGCCTGTCGACGGGGCATGCACAGGAGCCGGCTGGAAGCAAGATGACAGGTGAGTGGATACCTCAGCTGGAACGAGTTATCGAATCACCTGTCTCTATTTAGCAGTGTTGGTGACTGCAGGGCGGGGCTGAAAAGCCAGAAGAACCCCAGGAGGTGCTGATGACGCCAGAAGGGTTGTGGGAGGACTGAGAGAGTTAACAACTTTGTGAGTGAACGAATTAAGACTGAAAAGACTTGGTGAGCGAACAAAGAAGATGAAATGTTGTGAAAATAAAAATGAAAAGAAAATCCTTTTGGGAACATATTGTGAGTAAAGAGATTAAAAAGAATTGTCAACTTGAACACCTGCTGTGATCCTTTGGTCCTGAAGACCCCACGACACAAGCCTGTCACAAATACATACCATATAAATATATTGTATGTATGGTATGAATGTAAATATACATTTATATATACACACACATGTATACATATATGTATATATACAAACATACATGTATATACAGTAAATGTGTTTATATATGTATATATATATATATATATATATATATATATGTATGTATATATATATAGGGCTTCACGGTGGCAGAGGGGTTAGTGCGTCTGCCTCATAATACGAAGGTCCTGCAGTCCTGGGTTCAAATCCAGGCTCGGGATCTTTCTGTGTGGAGTTTGCATGTTCTCCCCGTGAATGCGCGGGTTCCCTCCGGGTACTCCGGCTTCCTCCCACTTCCAAAGACATGCACCTGGGGATAGGTTGATTGGCAACACTAAATTGTCCCTAGTGTGTGAATGTGAGTGTGAATGTTGTCTGTCTATCTGTGTTGGCCCTGCGATGAGGTGGCGACTTGTCCAGGGTGTACCCCGCCTTCCGCCCGATTGTAGCTGAGATAGGCGCCAGCGCCCCCCGCGACCCCGAAAGGGAATAAGCGGTAGAAAATGGATGGATGGATGGATATATAGTATATTTTAGGTTAGGAAAAAACACAATAGGCTATATCATCCCTACAAGTCTGTTTCGCAGGTTTCCCTGCATGTCATGGGATTGTGTAATAAAATAAAACAATAATAAATCCCCTGATGAGCAGGGAAACCTGCAAAACAGGCTTGTAGGGATGATATAGCCTGTTGTGTTTTCCCCTGACCCAACGTATATTGAGCACTGTATAACGCCGAGTAGAAACCTATGGCTCGCGAGCCAGATGTGGCTCTTTTGATGACTGCATCTGGCTCTCAGATAAACCTTATCTGACATTGCTTAACAGGATAATTATGAATAATTCTGCTGGTAATCACAGTGCTAAAATATAAAACATTTTCATGCATTTTATTTACCCATCCATTTTCTACCGCACTTGTTCAAGAAGTCGCATTAATGATAAGAAGTATTTTATTTATTATTGGTTAGCTTTAGAATTTCAATGTTATTAAAAAGAATAAGAATTATTATGCTATAAAAAATGTTGCTCTTATTTCAAAATGCTCGCATTCAGTTGTATTTAGTGTTAAAAAATATTATATGGCTCCCACGGAAATACATTTTTAAATATTTGGCTTCCGTGGCGCTCTCAGCCAAAAAAGTTCCCGACCCCTGGTATAACGGATAAACCACAGAAACCTCGACTATACATACATAGTTTATAAATACAGTATATTGGATGTATGGTGTATATATACATATACATATATATATATATATATATATATATATATATATATATATATATATATATATATATATATATATATATATATATATATATATATATATATATATATATATATATATATATATATATATACTACACAAGTGAAAGGCATGATTTATAATCCAGCATGAATTTGGTCAACTCAGAGGCGGTTCAGCAGCATCTCAGTAGCGAGCTTTCCTCTTGGTAGTGGCCGGAGAAGCAGTGTGGGGCGCTTTGTTACTACGAAAGAAAAGTAATTCCTTGGCCTCAGCTTCTACAACAACAATCGCTATAGCTTAGTTTTAGTATGCTATCCACTGCATGTAAATGGAGTGTTGTTGGTCATCTTTGGAAGTTTTTTTTTTTTTAGAGTTCTTTATAGGCAGAATCCTCATTACCTGCATTGTCTCTTAGACTATTTAAGACGCACAAAAAAGAGAAAGACACGTGTGTTCTTGTCTCTTAGGATTGTGGATGATGGGCACAAATGATAATGCCCCACAAATTTTTCATTCCAAAACAGTTTTGTCAGGTTACAACTAGTCATGTCATATTTGTTTTGGTTGGTTTGACAAATGTTTTCATACAAAATGCATCAGTGTTTGCAAAATGACACACTGCAGACGCTCTCCTCCACAAGTGGGACAACAAGACGAGAATGCTCCCATCAGAAGACACGTCCATGAATAAATAAGCAAACAGCGAAAGACACAAAACGAGAATTGCATCGTGTGTCAAAGTACAAGAATGGTACAAAACCCAAATCCAGTGAAGTTGGCACGTTGTGTAAATGGTAAATAAAAACAGAATTCAATGATTTGCAAATCCTTTTCAACTTATATTCAATTGAATTGACCGCAAAGACAACATATTCAATGTTCCAACTGAGAAACGTCATTTGTTTTTTGCAAATAATCATTAATTTAGAATTTAATGGCAGCAACACATTGCAAAAAAGATGTCACAAGGGCATTTTTACCACTGTGTTACATGGCCTTTCCTTTAAAAACACTCAGTAAACGTTTGGGAACTGAGGAGACCAATTTTTTAATTGGAATTCTTTCCCATTCTTGCTTGACGTACAGCTTAATTTGTTCAACAATCTGGGGTCTTTGTTGTGGTATTTTACGCTTCGTAATGCACCACACATTTTCAATGGGAGACAGGTCTGGATTACAGGCAGGCCAGTTTAGTACCTGCACTCGTTTACTACAAAACCACGCTGTAGTAACACGTGCAGAATGTGGCTTGGCATTGTCTTGCTGAAATAAGCAGGGGCGTCCATGATAACGTTGCTTGGATTGCAACATATGTTGCTCCAAAACCTGTATGTACCTTTCAGCATTAATGGTGCATTAACGGATGTGTAAGTTACCCATGACCTGGGCACTAATACACCACCACAGCATCACAGATGCTGGCTTTTGAACTTTGCGCTTAGAACAATCCGGATGGTTCTTTTCCTCTTTGTTCCGGAGGACACAACGTCCACAGTTTCCAATAACAATTTAAAATGTGGACTCGTCAGACCACAGAACCATTTTCCACTTTGCATCAGTCCATCTAATATGAGCTCGGGCCCAGCGAAGCAGCCAGTGTTTCTGGGTGTTGTTGATAAGTTGTTGATGTTCCTAGATGACCTTAACAAATACTTTGCAAGGTTTGAGGCACTTAACACCACTCCGGCGGGGAAATCCATCCCTCGTCCGGATGAACAGCCGCTCACCTGGACACAGCGGATGTCCTGAAAACCCTGAGGAGAGTGAACCCCCGGAAAGCACCGGGACTTGATGACATTCCGGGCAAGGTTCGTTAAGGGATGTGCAGACCAGCTGGTTGGGGTTCTCTCGGACATCTTCAACATCTCGCTGACCCCAGGCTGTGGTACCATCATGTTTAAAACGGCCACAATCATTCCTGTGCCAAAAAACCCCACAATCTCCTCCCTCAATGATTATCGCCCCGTGGCACTTACCCCAATCATAATGATGTGCTTCTAGAGGCTAGTAAATGAATATATTGTCTCCCGACTTCCCTCCACATTCGACCCATACCAGTTTGCTTATCGCCCAAACCGCTCCACAGAGGACGCCATCTCCTCTGCACTCCACCTGAGCTTAGAACATCTGGAAGGAAAGGCAACACACGTGCGGATGTTGTTTCTGGACTTCAGCTCAGTGTTCAATACTATCATCCCGCAGCATTTGGTGAGCAAACTGGCCCCCTTTGGATTCAGTACCCACCTATGCAACTAGCTGCTTGACTTCCTCACAGACAGACCCCAGTCTTAGAGAGTGGGCACCAACACCTCCAGTGCCATCTCCCTGAGCACCGGCTCCCCCCAGGGCTGTGTCCTAAGTCCACTGCTGTTCACATTGATGACCCATGACTGCTGCGCCAGGTCCACTACTAATCACATTGTGAAGTATGCGGACGACACGACAGTAGTGGGCCTCATCCGTGACAACAGTGACATGGACTACAGGGAGGAGGTGAAACATCTGGTTGAGTGGTGCAGAACCAACAACCTGGTCCTGAAAGTCAACAAAACCAAGAAAATCATCATTGACTTCAGGAAGCACCAGTCCAGCCACGCTCCACTCTTCATCAACGGCACAGCGATGGAGATGGTAACCAACACCAAGTTCCTGGGGGTGCAGATCACTGACAATATAACCTGGTCCCTACACACCGGAGTTCTTGTAAAAAGAGCTCAGCAGCGCATGCACTTTTTGCGTCGGATGAAAAGAGCACAGCTCCCTCCCCCCATTGTCACCACATTCCACAGAGGCACTATAGAGAGCCTGCTGACCAACAGCATCTCTGTCTGGACTGGAGCCTGCAATGCCTCAGACTGGAAGTCTCTCCAGAGAGTGGAGAGGACGGCGGAAAAGATTATCAGGACTCCTCTTCCTCCTATCCAGGAGATCGCAAAAAGCCGCTGCCTGACCAGGGCTCAGAAAATCTGCAAAAAGACTCCTCCCACCCCCACCAAGGACTGTTTTCACTGCTGGACTCTAGGAAGAGGTTCCGCAGCCTCCGAAGAAGAACCTCCAGGTTCTGTAACAGCTTCTTCCCTCAGGCCGTAAGACTCTTGAATGCATCATAATTAAATAATCCCCTCAACTCCCCCCAAAATGGATTAACTCGCTGGAATAAAAAGACAATATAACATACATCCATACACATGGATGCATATGCAAAAGTGCAATATATTTATCTGTAATATATTTATTTATATCTGCACCTTATTGCTTTTTTTATCCTGCACTACCAATAGTTAATGCAACGAAATTTTGTTCTTATTTGTACTGTAAAGTTCAAATTTGAATGACAATAAATAGGAAGTCTAAGTCTAGTCTAAATCTATAAATTGCTTTGTATAGTAGAGTATTAACTTGCACTTACAGATGTAGCGACAAACTGTAGTTACTGACAGTGTTTTTCAGAAGTGTTCCTGAGCCCATGTGGTGATATCCTTTACACACTGATGTTGCTTTTTGATGCAGTACCGTCTGAGCGATTCAAGGTTACAGGTATTACCGCTTACGTGCAGTGATTTCTCCAGATTCTCTGAACCTTTGATGATATTACAGACCGTAGAGGGTAAAATCCCTAAATTCCTTGCAATAGCTCCTTGACAAATGTTGCTCTGAAACTGTTTGAGAATTTGCTCACGCATTTGTGAGCAAAGTGGTGACCCTCGTCCCATCCTTGTTTGTGAAAGACTGAGCATTTCATGGAAGCTGCTTTTATATTCAATCATGATGAGCATTCCTCAACTTTCTCAGTCTTTTTTGCCACTTGTGCCAGCTTTTTTGAAACATGTTGCAGGTATCAGTTTTCAGATTAGCTAATATTTGCAAAAAATAACGCAGTTTACCAGTTTGAACATTAAATATATTGTCTTTGCAGTCTATTCAATTGAATATAAGTTTAAAAGGATTTGCAAATCATTGTTTTTATTTAACATCCTTCCTGAGAATTGGCGGGTGGAGTCACACGAGACATGAAGCGTTTGCTAATGACCGGCGGCTTCCAGTTTTCCGGTAACAAAGTGAATTTAGATAGAAAGGACGTCTTCCGAGCGGGCTCACCAACCACAGCTGATCCCTGGTGATAGCGAAGGAGTGCCAGCCAACCTCGTTATAGATCATGCTCGAGTGGCTATCACGTGATGCTAATAGCGTTAGCATGGCAGCAGGTGCATTTAGATACTCTTCTCCATAAGCTGCAGGGGAGGAGGCTCTTTCCTGCCATACAACAACATTATCTTTGAAAGGACGGACATTATGGATCGGCAGGAAAAGTGGAGGGATGAGAGCGCAGAAGAATTAGCGAGGCTCTAGCATAGAGCCCTGTGGGACACCCTTCGACTATATATATATATATATATACATATATATATATATATATATACATATATATATATATATATATATATATACATATATATATATATATATACATATATATATATATATATATACATATATATATATATATATATATATATACATATATATATATATATATATACATATATATATATATATATATATATATACATATATATATATATATACATATATATATATATATATATATATATATATATACATATATATATACATATATATATATATACATATATATATACATATATATATATATACATATATATATACATATATATACGTATGTATATATATAATATATATGTATATATATAATATATATATACACATATATATATGTATACATATATATATACGTATATATACATATATATATACATATATATACATATATATACATACATATATATATATACATATATGTATATATATACATATACATATACACATATATATACACATATATATATATACACATGTATATATACATACATATACATATATATTTCTAACAGTGTTAAAGTTGTTTATACGGCCACCCTCAGTGTGACCTGAATGGCTGTTGACCAAGTATGCGTTGCATTCACTTGTGTGTGTGAAAAGCCGAAAATATTATGTGATTGGTCCGGCACGCAAAGGCAGTGCCTTTAAAGTTTGTTGGCGCTCTGTACTTCTCCCTACGTCCGTGTACACAGCGGCATTTCAAAAAGCCTTAAATTTTACTTTTTGAAACCGATACCGATCATTTCCGATATTACATTTTAAAGCATTTATCGGCCGATAATATCGGCAGTCCGATATTATCGGACATCTCTACATTCAATGACTACATCTTTCAAATTACATTAATTCTTTTCTCACTTCGACACAACAACCAGCAAAACTCTATGTACTTAGAAGCCAATTTGCACATGCCGTTTTAAATTTGCACATGCTGTTAAACTTAAGTTCAAAACAATACACATAATACAAACTTGAATAAGACAGCAATTTGCTACAATTCTACAGTAATGTTTTATTGAAATATATTTTAAATCGTAAAAATAGATGCAATAAAAACAATTGAACAATTCCACCAACCACAGCTGATTGTCATTGTCTTTCAATTTCATTAAAAAAGGAGACAACTGCTGAGTAGTTTCGCATTGTAATGTAAACATAGACCCAGACAGAAATAGACAAGTGCCTGAAAAAGGGGGAAGAGAGGCTGGAAGGGGGCGAGGAATACGTACGCGTGGTGGAAGAAGAGTAAGAGGAAGATCGAGAGCTGTAGTCTCAGATGAGATCAGAGATACTGTAATTGATCATGTAGTAAATCATGGTGTCTCAATGAAAGAGATTGGTCAGAGATTGCAACCAAATCTGCAATGTTTAACAGTGACATCTGTTGTTAGAGTTTTCCGGCAAACCTACAAGTAAATTGTATTCTGCAACAATATTTGACAGAGTTGCACTTTACAGAAGTAAATACACTTGTGTGTAATTTCTTTTGCATATCTGCTTAGGACATACTTGCCAACCCTCCCGGATTTTCCGGGCGACTCACGAAATTCAGCGCCTCTCCCGAAAACCTCCCGGGACAAATTTTCTCCCAAAAATCCCCCGAATTCAGAAGGAGCTGGAGGCCACGCCCACTCCAGCTCCATGAGACCCTGACTCAATGTTGTGACCCTCTTAAACAGGACAATACTGCCATCTACTGTACATAGAATAGAATGTCGGTTCTGAAGCCCACAGTAGAGAGACGTAACTTCATCACGTCGCCTGGTTATTGACTCCAACCCAATATATTACACCTTCGACGAGCAAAATGAAGAAATACGCTTGCAAGTTCCAGAACGATTGGAAACAAGAATTTCAGTTTATCCAGGAGAGTTCGAAGGGTAAGGGGTATGTTGCCTGTACATTTTGTAGAACAGACTTCTCCATCGAACACGGTGTATTTCATACATATATATATATATTTATATATATATGAAATACTCGAGTTGGTGAATTATACGCCACCCCTCTTAACCACGCCCCCGCCCCAACCACGCCCCCAGCCCCCACCTCCCGAAATCGGAGGTCTCAAGGTTGGCAAGTATGGCTTAGGACTCAACGGTTACCTCACACAGGTGGGAGAGGAAGGATTTTCGCTGATGTGCAGAAAACTGCCATTGTTGCATTGGTCATCAGAAACAATGGCATAAAACTTACTGAGATTTGAGACAAAGTCCTGCCAGACAACGTTACTTTTGCAAATATTCACAGTGTAAGCATAACAACTGTGCATCTCTATGTCCCGGGCCAGAGGCGTGCCAACTTTACAATATCCACTGGTGGACTGCTGTTACACAAACCACTAATTGGGCCCTACAACACTGAACGTCTCCTTGCGTTCCTGCATGATCTCCATGGAAGGCATGTGCTTGGTGAGGAAAGGTTTGGAGAGAGAAGAAATCAGCCAACATTTATAATTGTTTGGGACAATGTGGCATTTCACCACGCTGAGTGGTTTGCAACTCATCCCAGAATGGTGTCACATTCCTCCCACCTTATGCAACCTCATAGAGGAATTATTATCCTCGTGGAGGTGGAAGGTTTATGACCACCATCCACATGATCAAATGTCCCTCCTGGACGCAATAAATGCTGGATGCCTGGACATATCAGCAGAAGATTGCCAGGGATGGATCAGGCATGCCAGGAGATTTTTTCCTAGGTGTATTGCGCTAGATCAGTGTTTTTCAACCTTTTTTGAGCCAAGGCATATTTTTTTAACAAAGAAAATACAGAGGCACACCACCAGCAGAAAAGGTTAAAAAATGAAACTCCACCAGGTTTGTGGGTGAAAAAGTGTGTTTGTTGTCTGTCTAGCGGGGGGTGTATATTGTAGGGCAGTGGTTCTCAACCTTTTTTCAGTGATGTACCCCCTGTGAACATTTTTTAAATTCAAGTACGGTTTAGCTCGGTTGGTAGAGTGGCCGTGCCAGCAACTTGAGGGTTGCAGGTTCGATTCCCGCTTCCACCATCATAGTCGCTGCCGTTGTGTCCTTGGGCAAGACACTTTACCCACCTGCTTCCAGTGCCACCCACACTGGTTTGAATGTAACTTAGATATTGGGTTTCACTATGTAAAGCGCTTTGAGTCACTAGAGAAAAAGCGCTATATAAATATAATTCACTTCACTTCACAATCTTTTCACGTGAGTACAATCTGGTAAAGACGAGTCAAAGTAAAGGCAAACATGGTGTGCTGACCTCTCTTGCTGCCCTTTCTCCGGCCTGGACCGCCCCCTCCATGTAGCCACTCCACTCAGTGGCGGTCTCGGTCCCCGCAAAGTGCACCCTTCCCACGGGCTCCCTCAGGACCCTGCAGGGCGGACACAAACCGCCGTTACGAACCCGTGTTCGGATTACAGCTTGCCACTGCCATGTTACCTTCCAAACTGTGTGAGGATCCCTGGGGGGAAGTAGGCTGTGTAGCATCCTCCCGAGTACTCCTCTTCACACCAGTTCTTCTCCTCGTAGTGGACCGCCTGGTGGACACAGCGGGAATAAGGACACTCTTCCGGAACGTGTCTGGTGAGTACACACTCACATGCAGAGCCTCGTCAGTGCCCAGCACTTTGGAGTAGATCGCACAGATCCTCTTGAACCTGAAGACACAAGGACATTTGTGGCGCGGGACTTTGCGCTGATCTTTTGTCTCCATGACGACGACCATACCTCTCCTCTTTGGTGAGGCCACACAGCTTCCTGCATTTGCGGGCAAGGATGAATCTGCCACAGGGAAATAAATGGAATTATTGGAAAACGTCTTATATTCTACACCAGGGGTGTGCAAACTTTTTCCATCAAGGGCCGGCTAATGAAAAGTCAGAGTATGCGGTGGGCATGTTGATATTTTTTTAATTTTGTAAAAAAAAAAATACATATGTTTAAAGACAAAACCTTGTGTTATACAGTAGGTGACAACGTGTACTGTTATTAGTTATTTCAAAAGGTGTCCAAAGTGCGGCCAGGGGGCCATTTGCGAACCAGCTCGAGTGTTGTTGGTTTGTCACATATTGTCGGAAAAAAACAACAACAAAAAAGTAGGAGAAAAGGATGTAATGTGTTGAGAAAAAGCGGAATTGTCAATAGCCATAACTAATTAAAAGAAAACATTTTGTCACTTATAACACAAAGCTGGCACTACGTTTTGATGAATAATGTTTGTAGCATTTTAATAACTTTTTGTGTGAAATGTTCACCTTTTTTTGAGAGATGCTACCTCAGTAAAACCATTTAAGTCTCATCTTAAAACACATTTGTATACTCTAGCCCAGTGGTTCTCAAATGGGGGTAGGCGTACCCCTGGGGGTACTTGAAGGTATGCCAAGGGGTATGTGAGATTTAAAAAAAAAATATTCTAAAAATAGCAACAATTCAAAAATCCTTTATAAATATATTTATTGAATAATACTTCAACAAAATATGAATGTAAGTTCATAAACTGTGAAAAGAAATGCAACAATGCAATATTCAGTGTTGACAGCTAGATTTTTTGTGGACATGTTCCATAAATATTGATGTTAAAGATTTATTTTTTTGTGAAGAAATGTTTAGAATGAAGTTGATGAATCCAGATGGATCTCTATTACAATCCCCAAAGAGGGCACTTTAAGTTGATGACTACTTCTATGTGTAGAAATATTTATTCATAATTGAATCCCTTGTTTATTTTTCAACAAGTTTTTAGTTATTTTTATATCTTTTTTTCCGAATAGTTCAAGAAAGACCACTACAAAAAAAGCGTTTCTAAAACGGCCTTCTTTCATCTCCGTAATATCGCTAAAATTCGCTCCATTCTGTCAACTAAAGACGCTGAGATCATTATCCATGCGTTTGTTAGGTCTCGCCTCGACTACTGTAACGTATTATTTTCGGGTCTCCCCATGTCTAGCATTAAAAGATTACAGTTGGTACAAAATGCGGCTGCTAGACTTTTGACAAGAACAAGAAAGTTTGATCACATTACGCCTGTACTGGCTCGCCTGCACTGGCTTCCTGTGCACTTAAGATGTGACTTTAAGGTTTTACTACTTACGTATAAAATACTACACGGTCTAGCTCCATCCTACCTTGCCGATTGTATTGTACCATATGTCCCGGCAAGAAATCTGCGTTCAAAGGACTCCGGCTTATTAGTGATTCCCAAAGCCCAAAAAAAGTCTGCGGGCTATAGAGCGTTTTCCGTTCGGGCTCCAGTACTCTGGAATGCTCTCCCGGTAACAGTTCGAGATGCCACCTCAGTAGAAGCATTTAAGTCTCACCTTAAAACTCATTTGTATACTCTAGCCTTTAAATAGACTCCCTTTTTAGACCAGTTGATCTGCCGTTTCTTTTCTTTTTCTTCTATGTCCCACTCTCCCTTGTGGAGGGGGTCCGGTGGCCATGTACTGCTTGCCTGTGTATCGGCTGGGGACATCTCTGCGATGCTGATCCGCCTCCGCCTGGGATGGTTTCCTGCTTGCTCCGCTGTGAACAGGACTCTCGCTGCTGTGTTGGATCCGCTTTGGACTGGACTCTCGCGACTGTGTTGGATCCATTATGGATTGAACTTTCACAGTATCATGTTAGACCCGCTCGACATCCATTGCTTTCCTCCTCTCTAAGGTTCTCATAGTCATCATTGTCACCGACGTCCCACTGGGTCATTATTGTCACCGATGTCCCACTGGGTGTGAGTTTTCCTTGCCATTATGTGGGCCTACCGAGGATGTCGTAGTGGTTTGTGCAGCCCTTTGAGACACTAGTGATTTAGGGCTATATAAGTAAACATTGATTGATTGATTGATACAAATGAACAATATATAAGTAAACATTGATTGATTGATTGAACAATATTTTGCACTGTTATACAATATAATAAATCAGAAACTGATGACATAGTGCTGTATTTCACTTCTTTATCTCTTTTTTCCGACCAAAAATGCTTTGCTCTGATTAGGGGGTACTTGAATAAAAATAAATGTTCACAGGGGGTACATCACTGAAAAAAGGTTGAGAACCACTGCTCTAGCCTTTAAATAGACCCCCTTTTTAGACCAGTTGATCTGCCGATTCTTTTCTTTTCTGCCTCCATCTCCCTTGTGGAGGGGGGGGGGGGCACAGGTCCGGTGGCCAAGGATGAAGTGCTGGCTGTCCAGAGTCGGTACCCAGGGTGGACCGCTCGCCTGTGCATCGGTTGGGGACATCTCTGCGCTGCTGACCCGTCTCCGCTCGGGATGGTCTCCTGCTGGCCCCACTATGGACTAGACCAGGGGTAGGGAACCTATGGCTCTAGAGCCAGATGTGGCTCTTTTGATGGATGCATCTGGCTGCCGGATTAATCTTAGCTGACATTGCTTAACACAATAAGAAAGTTTAACAATTTTTTATAATATTATGCTAGACCCACTCGACGTCCATTGCATCCGGTCTCCCCTATAGGGGTGGGTCACCCACATCTGCGGTCCTCTCCAAAGTTTCTCATAGTCATTTATATTGACATCCCACTGGGTTGTGAGTTTTTCCTTGCCCTTATGTGGGCTCTTAACTGAGGATGACGTTGTGGCTTGTGCAGCCCTTTGAGACACTTGTGATTTAGGGCTATACAAATAAACATTAATTGATTGATTTTCCAGACTATAAGCCACTACTTTTCTCCAGCACTTTGAACCCTGCGGCTTATAAGACGGTGTGGCTAACATATGGATTTTTCTTTGCTAACAGCCATAGTGTTTTTTATTCAAGAAATAGTTTTCATAGTCTACATACATACTGACATGCTCTCCTGCCATATATGTTGATGTGAGGTTATGTGGTGCTTTTGTATTATGATAATGTATTTTTAAATCTTGACGATATGTATTAGTATATAATGCACGACTGTGTAACTTGTACTGTGTCGTTCTTTTATCTGGAATACCTTTTAGAAAAGCAGTTCAGGGACTGGGGTTGCAAATTAGCCGATTGGCTACAAACCTGATATGCAGCACATGGTAATATGGCACTGACAGTGACACATATGTGTAATATTGTGCACAGTAGTGTTCCTGGCAAATAAACAAGTATATAAAATTAATAGAATACAGACAGAGACACTGAAATGGTATATTGTTATTTGTGCTGTGGCTGTTGGGTCATTGCAGGTGCTACAGGTTGAAAAGGTACTTCCTGTTTTGTGCAGTCGTTAGCATTAGCGAATATGCTAACACAGTTACAAGTGTCTGTGTTAGTATTGTTAACTTACAATGGCAGGTAAGTGTGTCAGCGCGCCTGCAGGAGCAAAGGTCACCGCCTCTGGCAATGGGGTCGAGGGCGGAGCACCATCAGCTCGGGGCCGGGCATGTGCGGGACGGCGAGACACAGCTGGCAAGTGATTAGATTTCACAGGTGGAATGTGTTAATCTAATCATCTGTTGTCTTTAACAGTAAGCCGCCGGGAGCAGAGGAGGAGAGAGGATTGGGAGTGACGGCAACGTCACGACATGCCGAAAAAGACTTTGGAAAATCTGTTTAAAAACATTAAAACTTTGTAAACCTGCACGCTTGGCTCTTGTGCCGTGTCTACGGTGGAGCTGCTAGGAAGCGACTTCAACAGCATTATTTTTGTATTGTTTCAGTTTTGCAAATTCACCAAAACGTCACGGAGTTATTGAGTCTGTTTTGCTGACTGGAGAGCTAGCTTCCGCAGCTAGTGGATCCATGACGAAGACTTCTGTTTTGTTTGATCAGCCGTTTTACTGCCGTGTAAATGGAAACAATTACGGTATGTACAGTAAATAAACATTTACAAAATGTCTTTCTTCAAATGGTGCAGTCTCAATAGCCCGGAAAATACGTAACATTAGGTCTTTTTTTTCTTTTTTCTTACATTTTTACCGTGTTTTTTTGCAGGCCAACCATACTGGAGCACTTTAGACACCCCTGTTCTACGCACAATTTTAGGGACCATTAAATGATTCCAGACAGTTTTTATTCACCCCATGATGGCAGGCACGGTCCCGTCGGGCTTTGTGTCATCCAGCGTCAGTCCAATGGGTGACCCTTCCTCCTCGATCACCATGCTGCCACAAAAACCTGCACCAGATTGCACGGAACGATGACATAATGACATGAGCAGGAAATGATGATAAAACATTCCTTGGTGGCTTTTGACGTACCCTTTTTCCTCCAGAAGTTTTCTTTGTAGTACACCATGCACTTGATGACCGAGCCCATGGGGACGCGGGTGATCAGCTGGTTCCTCAGGGGGGGAAGCTCGGGGTTGAAGTGCATCTTCATGTTGAGTGCGGGAGGCGTGGCCACGATCACGTACTTAGCCTGGAGGACCAGACGCGGCAGGTTGCCAGCAGATGGCAGCGTAGAGCAGGAGAGGATAGGAACGTGATGGCGGTGAACCGTGATGGTACCTTGTAGGTTTGTTTGTCTGTGGTCTCCACCACCACCATGTCCCCGCTCTGGTCGATCCTGTAGACCGGGGACTGCAGCTTGACACGCTCCCCCAGTTCTCTGGCCATGCACTCGCTGATCTGGTTGGAGCCCCCCACAAACTTCCTCTCCTGGAAAAGATGCAGGCTCGCATGAAAAAAGTCTCTAAAATTAAACGTCGTGATATTCATATAAATATTTGTCATACTTCCAGTAAAGGAAAAAAACCACTCCTAAATTTATGAGGAAAAAGTACGGCTGCTAGACTTTTGACAAGAACAAGAAAGTTTGATCACATTACGCCTGTACTGGCTCACCTGCACTGGCTTCCTGTGCACTTAAGATGTGACTTTAAGGTTTTACTACTTACGTATAAAATACTACACGGTCTAGCTCCATCCTATCTTGCCGATTGTATTGTACCATATGTCCCGGCAAGAAATCTGCGTTCAAAAGACTCCGGCTTATTAGTGATTCTTAAAGCCCAAAAAAAGTCTGCGGGCTATAGAGCGTTTTCCTTTCGGGCTCCATTACTCTGGAATGCCCTCCTGGTAACAGTTCGAGATGCTACCTCAGTAGAAGCATTTAAGTCTCACCTTAAAACTCATTTGTATACTTTAGCCTTTAAATAGACCTCCTTTTTAGACCAGTTGATCTGCCGCTTCTTTTCTTTTTCTCCTCTGTCCACCCCTCCCTTGTGGAGGGGGTCCGGTCCGATTACCATGGATGAAGTACTGGCTGTCCAGAGTCGGGACCCAGGATGGACCATTCGTCGGGACCCAGGATGGACCGCTCGCCTGTGTATCGGTTGGGGACATCTCTACGATGCTGATCCGACTCCGCTTGGAATGGTTTCCTGTGGACGGGACTCTCGCTGCTGTCTTGGATCCGCTTTGAACTGAACTCTCGCGGCTGTGTTGGAGCCACTATGGATTGAACTTTCACAGTATCATGTTAGACCCGCTCGACATCCATTGCTTTCGGTCCCCTAGAGGGGGGGGGGGGGGGGGGGGGGGGTTGCCCACATTTGAAGTCCTCTCCAAGGTTTCTCATAGTCATCATTGTCACTGGCGTCCCACTGGGTGTGAGTTCTCCTTGCCCACTGGGTGTGAGTTTTCCTTGCCCTTATGTGGGTTCTTCCGAGGATGTCGTAGTCGTAGTGGTTTGTACAGTCCTTTGAGACATTATGGCCCATCTTGCAATCAATCAATCAATCAATTAACATTGATTGATTGATTGACATGTTAGGAAGGAATTATCAGTAAAATAATATTTTAACAAAGAATGTTTTATGATGATAAAAAAAGCTGTAGGGCTACAAAAATTCAGTTGACAAAAAATGGTTTTGTTATGAAAATATTATGACTCTAATAGAATAGAATAGAATAGAAAGTACTTTATTGATCCCTGGGGAAATTCAGCACCACAGTTCGCTCACAATAAACAATAATGATAATAAATAATGTATGACATATATTATATATATAAAATATATAATATATGAATAATATAAATATATTCTACATATATTCTACATTTAAGTGCAGTCAAGAAGGAACATATATATTCTACAGTGAAGTGAATTATATTTATATAGCGCTTTTCTCTAGTGACTCAATGCGCTTTACATAGTGAAACCCAATATCGAAGTTACATTTAAACCAGGGAGCAGGTGGGTAAAGTGTCTTGCCCAAGGACACAACGGCAGTGACTAGAATGGCGGAAGCGGGAATCGAACCTGCAACCCTCACGTTGCTGGCACGGCCACTCTACCAACCGAGCTATGCCACCCACAGTCTGATGGCTGTCGGTATGAAGGACCTCCAGTGTCGTTCAGTGTTACATATTGGGAGTCTTGTGAAGACTCTTCTTCGGCATTGTAATGCCGGTGTGGTTTTCCCGTGGATGCGTCGAAGCAGAACACAGCATAGGTAAGATAAAGGGTATTTAATAACAAAAGTCTATGAACAAAAATACTGGTGTAAAGAGAAAAAGTAAACAAAAGACGCTAGCGTGAAAGCTAGGCTAAAACAAGGAAAACTAGAACTTGGTACGAGGACACAAAAGAGTAAACAAAACATTTAGCATGAAAGCTAGACAATAAAGTGGCTTGGCGTGAGAGCTAGCGAGAAAATACATACGAATGATGAGAGTCGTCACTGATGCGCGTGGGCAAATTAGGATCCGAGGAAGACTGAACAGAAAAGGCTGGCTTATAAAGGAGGGTGATTAGCTGAAGACAGGTGTGCTGGAAAAGAGAGTAGCAGCTGAAACTAATGAGTGACCATGGAAACGAACGAAACAGGAACTAAGTATGTCAAAACGCAGAGTGATATAAAAATGGAACAAAAATAACAATATGGTGATGATCCGACCATCGGATCACAACAGTATCCCCCCCCAAAAGAGACAGATACCAGATGTCCAAAAAAAAAAAATACAACAAAGAATGCAAAGAAAAACTAGAACCCCCTCCCCACAACAAGAAAATCCGCAGAAGAAGGGAGGGCGGAGGGAGGTCACGGCGGAGGGTCACCAGGTCGCGTGTCCCCGAATCCACCGAGGAATAGCAATGTGGCGGCGGCGGATGGAACGCCGCTGCCGAAAAAGTTTTGGCGGCCGACCTTGAAAAGGCCACATCAGTGGCCGCCTTGCAGGATGAGGTGCACGGCGAGGCGGACGACCTCGCAGAGGCCACACCTGTGGCAGACGTGGAGGAGGCTTGGCAGCAGCAGACGAGGGTGCGGGGACTGCAGCCAAAGCAGGCCCGAGTGCAGCTGGCGAGGATGATGCGGGTGCTGCAGCCGCAGGAGTCGTCGGAGGCGGCCTGGGAGCCGCAGGAGTCGTCGGAGGCGGCCTGGGAGCCGCAGGAGTCGTCGGAGGCGGCCTGGGAGCCGCAGGAGTCGTCGGAGGCGGCCTGGGAGCCGCAGGAGTCGTCTGATGCGTGGAAACCGCAGAAGGCGTCGTCTGATGCGTGGAAACCGCAGAAGGCGTCGTCGGAGGCGTGGAAGCCGCAGTTGTCATCAGCGTAGAAGCAAACGGCGACGTCGTAGAGGCAGGCGTATTAGTCGTCGGCAGTGCTTGGCGGCGTGGAGCTGGTACCGGCGCTTGGCGGCGTGGAGCTGGTACCGGCGCTTGGCGGCGTGGAGCTGGTACCGGCGCTTGGCGGCGTGGAGCTGGTACTGGAGTAGGCTCCAGCCCTGTCGACACAGTTGTAGGCTCCAGCCCCGTTGTCGACGTTGGTGTGGGCTCCAGCCCCGTCGTCGACACTGGTGCTGGAGTAGGCTCCAGCTCTGGAGCTGGTACTGGAGTGGGCTCCAGCTCTGGAGCTGGTACTGGAGTGGGCTCCAGCTCTGGAGCTGGTACTGGAGTGGGCTCCAGCTTTGGAGCTGTTGCTGGAGTGAGATCCAGGCTAAAGTCTGTAACTGGTATGAGAACCAGTTCTGGGTCGGAGGCTGGTGTGAGAACCAGGTGGGAGTCTAGTGCTGGCTTGAGAACCAGGCTAGAAACATTTTCTGGTGTGAAAACCAGGCGAGAGTCTAATTCTGGCTTGAAAACCAGGCGAGAGTCATGTGCTGGTGTGAGAACCAGACTGGGAGCAGTGCAGAACACCGGTGGTGGAGGACGTGCTGGAGGTAATGACCTCGCGAGTCCGAACACCGGTGGAGGAGGTCTACAAGGCCGTTGAGACTTGGCCGGGGGAAAAACAGGTGGAGGAGGTCTACAAGGCCGTTGAGATTTGGCCGGGGGAAAATCAGGTAGAGGAGGTCTACAAGGCCGTTGAGACTTGGCCGGGGGAAAAACAGGTGGAGGAGGTCTACAAGGCCGTTGAGACTTGGCCAGGGGAAAAACAGGTGGAGGAGGTCTACAAGGCCGTTGAGATTTGGCCGGGGGAAAAACAGGTGGAGGAGGTCTACATGGTGGCTGTGGTTTAGAGGGTAGTATCTGTGCTACCTCCGTAGCACAGCTATAGGTCATAGCCCCTTCCTCCAGACGGGGATCCCAGACCCGTTCCCTATGGTCAGGGACTGACCTTAAGGGAGGGTGGTGGGAGGCTTGGAGGCGGGCCGACTCCTCCCCTTTAATTTGTCCAGAATTTCCTTTAGAAAAGGGAGGAAACACCTTGGACTTGGCCGGAGAATGAGGTTTTAAAGGAGGTGTAGGAGAAAAACTAGGTGACTGAGGTTGACTAGAATAATAAGAAAAAATATCCTGATAATTCTGTATCTTGTCATGAATGTTATTGATATTCAAAAAAGGTTGGGAATGAGAATTACTGTCCACAATATAAAAATCTTCTGAAAAAATGTCATCAACAGAGGCCGGTGTTGCGTCACCGGTGGGCGTTCCCCAATTGACGTCATCACTTGTGTCAGAAAAAGTGTCATGGCAGCTTAAGGAATGATTTGAAAAAAAACAAGCAGGATTACCGGTAATGACGGGTGAATCCTGGACGGGGTGAAACTTGCTGTGTCCATGGGGAGGAATAAGTGGTGCTGGAACATTACTGCCGTGCGGGGGACCTCTCCACTGGACCCCCCGCCTCTTCGGGGCAGCGCGAACGGCTTCGGAGGGGACTTCAGGCCCACAGTCAAGTCTTTCCTGCTCCCAAGCCACGAGCTCCAACCACAAACCCAAGTCGAAGGGTTCCTCCCGTGGTTTCGACGCGGAAAAACATTTTGATGCTCGGATCCTACTGTGAAGACTCTTCTTCGGCATTGTAATGCCGGTGTGGTTTTCCCGTGGATGCGTCGAAGCAGAACACAGCATAGGTAAGATAAAGGGTATTTAATAACAAAAGTCTATGAACAAAAATACTGGTGTAAAGAGAAAAAGTAAACAAAAGACGCTAGCGTGAAAGCTAGGCTAAAACAAGGAAAACTAGAACTTGGTACGAGGACACAAAAGAGTAAACAAAACATTTAGCATGAAAGCTAGACAATAAAGTGGCTTGGCGTGAGAGCTAGCGAGAAAATACATACGAATGATGAGAGTCGTCACTGATGCGCGTGGGCAAATTAGGATCCGAGGAAGACTGAACAGAAAAGGCTGGCTTATAAAGGAGGGTGATTAGCTGAAGACAGGTGTGCTGGAAAAGAGAGTAGCAGCTGAAACTAATGAGTGACCATGGAAACGAACGAAACAGGAACTAAGTATGTCAAAACGCAGAGTGATATAAAAATGGAACAAAAATAACAATATGGTGATGATCCGACCATCGGATCACAACAAGTCTGAGCCTTCCACTGAACGTGCTCATTCTCTCCGTAAGGTCGGAGTGTAGTGGGTGGGAGGTGTTGTTCATAATGGCTAGGAGTTATGCTAGACTTCTCCTCTCTAACACCACCGCCAGAGAGTCCAGCTCCACTCCCAACACGTTATTGGCCTTCTCTACCAACTTGTCCAGTCTGTTTGCGTCCCTCACTCTCAGCCCGCTGCCCAACAAGCCACGGCGTACAAGAAGGCGCCCGCCACCACCGACTCGTAGAACATCTTCAACATCTTTGTACAGACCTTGAAGGATCCTAGCCTCCTGAGGAAGTAGAGGCGGCTCTGTCCCTTCTTGTAGAGGGCTTCAGCGTGTTTTGACCCATTCAGCTTGTTGTCCATGTGTACTCTAAGGTATTTATAATCCTCTACCATGTCCACATTGACCACCCTGATGGAAACAGGGGTCGCCAGAGTACTCCTCCTCCTTCCCAGGTCCACAACCAGCTCCTTGGTCTTCGTCACATTGAGCTGGAGGTGGTTCTTTCCACATCATGTGACAAAGTCCTCCACCAGTGCCCTGTATTCCTCATCATCACCATCCTCAATACACCCCACTATTGCAGAGTCTTCAGAAAACTTCTGAAGGAGGCAGGACTCTGATTGATAGTGGAAATCGGGGGTGTAAATGGTGAAGAGGAAGGGGGAGAGGACTGTGCCTTGCGGGGCCCCGGTCTTGCTGACCAGCCTGTCAGACACACAGTCCTGCAGTCGAACGTACTGTGGTCTGTCAACTATTATACATGAAGTTGCAATGTTGGGAAAAAGGGTTGTGAGGGGTGACTGTTTTTTAAAATCCAAAATATGTATATTACAAAAATGTTTCATTACAAAAAAATCAGAAAGTATTGGAATACAATCCTTATATTCTCCAAGATGGCGGCACCCAGACGGGCTGCGGCGTGGAGAAGCTCTTGGTAGAAATGGAACATTTGGCAAAAATACCGGACAATTCTACAAATTTCATGGCTGGCTTACAGCGTGGACACTCTGTGGTTACTTACGACCCCAGACAATTCTGGATGTGGATAGATCGGCCCGTTTTGGACTGAAAGACGCGTGTTTATTGGACCTACTAGCTAGCACGGGAATACTTCACCGGCTACATCCAGCGGCCTGTGAAGCAGCGGAGTATAGCACCAGCGGAGGCCGTCTACGAAACAGACGCAAGCGGTGTGATCGGAAACAGAAACATGGACGCCGAGCGGGGCTAACAACAAAGCAAAAAGGCTAATCCCCACAGAACACCCCTTCCTTCCATCCTGAAGCCGGATTTAAATGAAAGACACAAGCCTACTGGTCTGGGTAAGGAATCAGTTAAGTTAGAACAAGTTTTTTCTGCTATGACTGTTTCAGAGTTGGACATGCGCTCTACTGAGGTGGCAAATTATGATGCATTCAGTTTATCACAGCACCAAGCGAACAATCGGAAAATTCCCGTCATATCAATTCCTGGATATGGTCGTAATTATTACTATGCATAATAAACGCAACATTATTAATATTGCTACTACGGATAATTTGATCAAAAACTCCTTGAAACAGCCCACTACCTATAATATAGTTTTTTAAACATAAAATCATTGTCTCCCAAAACGTAATTAGTTAATGATGTCATTAGAGACAACAATCGTAACGTCATCGGTCTAAACGAAACCTGGCTTAGACCAGACGACCGTGCGTGGCGCTCCAGACTATAATTTATAGCTGTGGTCTTACACAAATAATAAATTAACCCACGAATCGCAACGGTAATACGATAGACCTAGCACTTGTCCGGGGTACCACCGTTTCCAAAGTTGTGATACTACCGTATACTAAAGTAATGTCCGATCATTACCTTATAAAATTTGAGGTTCAGACTCATGTTCGGCAAGCTAATAATAATAATAACTGCTATAGCAGCCGCAACATTAATGTTGCCACAACGACAACTCTTGCTGGCCTACTGCCCTTGATAATGGCACTATTCCCAAATTATGTGGGCTCTATTGATAACCTCACTAACAACTTTAACGACACGCTGCGTTAAACCATTGATAACATAGCCCCGCTAAAGTTAAAAAAGGATCCAAAAAAGCGTATGCCATGGTTAACAGAAGAAACTAGAGCTCAGAAATTATTATGTAGAAAGCTAGAACGCAAATGGCGCACGACTAAACTTGAGGTGCACCATCAAGCATGGAGTGATAGTTTAATAACTTATAAATGCGTGCTTACCGTAGCTAAACCTAAATATTACTCAAATCTCATCCAACTTAATAAAAACGATCCTAAATTTTTGTTTAGTACGGTAGCATCGCTTACCAAACAAGGGACTCCTTCCTGTAGCTCCACCCAGCAGAAAACGTTATGAAATTCTTTAATAAGAAAATTGAAGTCATTAGAAAGGAGATTAAAGACAATGTGTCCCAGCTACAACTGGGTTCTATTAACACAGATACGACTGTATATACTGCGGACACTGCCTTCCAAAATAGTTTCTCTCGTTTTGAGGAAATAACATTAGAAGAATTGACTGTATATACGGTGGATACTGCCCTCCGAAATAGTTTCTCTCGTTTTGAGGAAATAACATAAGAAAAATTGTTACAATGTGTAAATGGAATAAAACAGACAACATGTTTACTTGACCCACTTCCTGGGAAACTTATCAAGGAGCTCTTTGTATTATTAGGTCCATCAGTGCTAAATATTATAAACTTATCACTTTCCTCGGGCACTGTTCCCCTAGCATTCAAAAAAGCGGTTATTCATCCTCTCCTTAAAAGACCTAACCTCGATCCTGACCTCATGGTAAACTACCGACCGGTGTTTCACCTTCCCTTTATTTAAAAAATCATCGAAAAAATTGTTGCAGAGCAGCTAAATGAACACTTAATGTCTAACAATCTATGTGAAACCTTTCAATCCGGTTTCAGGGCAAATCACTCTAAGGAGACAGCCCTCGCAAAAATGACTAATGATCTATTGCTAACAATGGATTCTGATGCGTCATCTATGTTGCTGCTCCTCGATCTTAGCGCTGCTTTCGATACCGTCGATCATAATATTTTATTAGAGCATATCAAAACACGAATTGGTATGTCAGACTTAGCCCTGTCTTGGTTTAACTCTTATCTTACTGATAGGATGCAGTGCGTCTCCCATAACAGTGTGACCTCGGACTACGTTAAGGTAACGTGTGGAGTTCCCCAGGGTTCGGTCCTTGGCCCTGCACTCTTCAGCATCTACATGCTGCCGCTAGGTGACATCATACGCAAATACGGTGTTAGCTTTCACTGTTATGCTGATGAAACCCAACTCTACATGCCCCTAAAGCTGACCAACACGCCGGATTGTAGTCAGCTGGAGGCGTGTCTTAATGAAATTAAACAATGGATGTCCGCTAACTTTTTGCAACTCAACGCAAAAAAAACGGAAAAGCTGATTATCGGTCCTGCTAGACACCGAACTCTATTTAATAATACAACTTTAACATTTGAAAACCAAACAATTAAACAAGGCGACTCGGTAAAGAACCTGGGTATTATCTTTGACCCAACTCTCTCGTTTGAGACACACATTAAAAGCGTTATTAAAACGGCTTTCTTTCATCTCCTTAATATTGCTAAAATTCGCTCTATTTTGTCCACTAAAGACGCTGAGATCATTATCCATGCATTTGTTACGTCTCGTCTCGATTACTGTAACGTATTATTTTCGGGTCTTCCCATGTCTAGCATTGAACGATTACAGTTGGTAGAAAATGCGGCTCCTAGACTTTTGACAAGAACAAGAAAGTTTGATCACATTACGCCTGTACTGGCTCGCCTGCACTGGCTTCCTGTGCACTTAAGATGTGATTTTAAGGTTTTACTACTTACGTATAAAATACTACACGGTCTAGCTCCATCCTATCATGCCGATTGTATTGTACCATATGTCCCGGCAAGAAATCTGCGTTCAAAGGACTCCGGCTTATTAGTGATCCCTAAAGCCCAAAAAAAGTCTGCGGGCTATAGAGCGTTTTCCGTTCGGGCTCCAGTACTCTGGAATGCCCTCCCGGTAACAGTTTGAGATGCCACCTCAGTAGAAGCATTTAAGTCTCACCTTAAAACTCATTTGTATACTCTAGCCTTTAAATAGAACCCCTTTTTAGACCAGTTGATCTGCCGTTTCTTTTCTTTTTCTCCTCTCTCCCACTCTCCCTTGTGGAGGGGGTCCGGTGTGATGGCCATGGTTGAAGTACTGGCTGTCCAGACTTAGGACCCAGGATGGACCGCTCGTCCAGAGTCGGGACCCAGGATGGACCGCTTCCCTGTGTATCGGCTGGGACATCTTTGCGCTGCTGATCCGCCTCCGCTTGGGATGGTTTCCTGTTGGCTCCACTGTGGACGGGACTCTCTCTGCTGTGTTGGATCCACTATGGGTTGAACTTTCACAGTATCATGTTAGACCCGCTCGACATCCATTGCTTTCGGTCCCCTAGAGGGAGGGGGGTTGCCCACATATGCGGTCCTCTCCAAGGTTTCTCATAGTCTTCATTGTTACCGACGTCCCACTGGGTGTAAGTTTTCCTTGCCCTTACGTTGGCCCGACCGACGATGTCGTAGTGGTTTGTGTTGTGGTTTGTGCAGCCCTTTGAGACACTACTAATTTAGGGCTATATAAATAATCATTGATTGATTGATTGATTATATAATTTTGATATTATAAGAATAAGTAACATTTTGTGATTGTTAAGAAAATAATATATATAAAAAATATATAATGTTATGAGACTATAATCATGATATAGTTCTAATATTGCAAGAACAAAGTATTAATGTTTTGAAAAAAAGGTTGTGATCGTTGGTGAGAATATTTTCATAATAGTAGAACATAAATACTGCTATATATATATATATGTATACAGTATATATACATACATATATGTATATGTATAAATATACTGTATGTATATGCATATAGATACATATTTATGTACATGTATGTATTTACATACCGTATTTTCCGGACTATAAGATTAAGTTAAAATCCTTTTTTTCCCCTCAAAACTCGACAGTCCGCCAAATGTACGGAATAATTCTGGTTTTGCTTACCAACCTCAAAGCTATTTTATTTGGTATTTGGTGTAATGATAATTGTGACCAATAGATGGCAGTCACAAATAAGAGATACGTGTAGACTGCAATATGAGGCAATATGACTCAAGTAAACAACACCAACATTTGATATGTTCCATTGAAAATATCGAACATTACACACGGCGCTCAAAAATCTATAAAAATGTTTTAGTACGACTTTGGTAAGCTATGTAGCCGCAGCGCTTGATGGATCGCACTATGCTTCAACATACAGTACAAGTATTATTATGGTGAACATTATCTGGCGTTTTGTTTCGCAATAATATGCAAAAGCATCTGGTACCTGCTGATATGTATTTGGGATCTGCATAAGTCCTGAAAAATGCCGCGCGTCCGCCTTTGTAGTCCACTGATAAGCTTGATTGATTGATTAATTGAAACTTTTATTATTAGATTGCACAGAACTCTACTCCATGATACCAAACACTACTTTGTGCCTTGACAATAGAAAATTAAAACTCTGCAATCCAATTCTGAGCATACACTGGAACTGCTGCAGTGGAAAAGGGGTATGAGGGTGGACGGTGCCGCCTAGACGGGCCTGAAAACACAAACTAGCATGTATCCCGAGGAGATCGGTTCTTACCTGTCCTCCGTTGGTGGTGGAGAAGATCCTCATGGTTCCTCCACACTGCTTCACGTACCACAGGAACCAGAGGGCTGACACCTCGTGGGGTTCAGAGGTCACGTTGACGTTGACAAACAAGGTGCCGAAGCGGCGGGCGGCACTCGGGGGACACAAAAAAAAACCAGGTTGGGATTGTGTTTGACTTTTTATTCAATGAATACCATCTACTCATCTTCCCAGCACTGTCAACTAATGGTGTGGAGAATCCATCCATTTTCTACCGCTTATTCCCTTTTGGGGTCGCGGGGGGCGTTGGCGCCTATCTCAGCTACAATCAGGCGGAAGGCGGTTTACACCCTGGACAAGTCGCCACCTCATCGCAGGGCCAACACAGATAGACAGACAACATTCACACTCACATTCACACACTTGGGCCAATTTAGTGTTGCCAATCAACCTATCCCCAGGTGCATGTTTTTGGAGGTGGGAGGAAGCCGGAGTACCCGGAGGGAACCCACGCTTTCACGGGGAGGACATGCAAACTCCACACAGAAAGATCCCGAGCCCGGGATTGAACCCGGGACTACTCAAGACATTCGTATTGTGGACACTCGTGTCCAAATTTTAAGGTTCATGCATTTGGGTCGTGAACTTGCACGCAGTTTTGGATGCCTCTGTTCACGTTGTAGTCTGGCTACGGTGTGACATCATTGCGTGGTGGACGTACTTATTTGGACATTAGGTCAGGTCATGAGGAAACACAAAAAAAGGTAAGATACAATTTCATTTTTATACAATTTTGGCATGTACATAATAACACCGACGTGATACAGAGTCTGAATCGATCAGAGAATATGCGGGTGTACCTAATGTTGTGACCGGGTGAATCTATATAAAGAAGTTTGTTTTCGATCATGTCTGATAAAAAAAAAAATAGTAGTGGGGTTTGTTTTCACAGTGCATATGTACATTTTCAAAAGATAAATTAAGATTCTTTTGGTTGGGGCGTGGTTTCATTTGCAATCTGGAAACGCCTCCACAAACCAACGTCTTGCAGACATAACTCCCAAAAAATGGGTTCTAATGTGGCTTTGGAGGAAAATGTAGGCAAAATTGACACCAAAGAGTATCCAGTATATATTAGCTAGATCACAAGTGTTTTAAAATGTAGATTAAAATCATCATAATGACAAAGCAAACAGTTGCTTGTGTTACATCTAATAGACCTCATTTATTTATTTTCAGAACATGAAAAGGGCATTGTGTATCATAGTTTTGCCCACTTACTGCTACTAATGATCACAGTCCTGTTTTTCCGGTTTGTCTTTAGGTCTGGACTCTGGCGTAGTTAGTTTCACATGCGTCATTTAAGTGTGATTGTGGTTGAGGCAGAAAACGTCTAGAAAAGACAAATTATCAAACGACCCATTCGTATTTTGCTTTCAAGTCGAGACAGTAAAGCAAGCTCAAATAAGTAACAACACTTTCAAAAACAATCCTCCCAAAAAACTCAACCCCCGACTCACAAAATTTGTGAGCGACTGTAAAATAAACAAGCTCTAAGTTGCTAATAATAAGCGGACTTGGCAACACTGATCAGAACCTACTTGGTCCAGCAGATTTTCTCAAAGAACTGAAGCATGCTCATCTTGTCCCACTCCTCAGCATGGGGGGCTTTCCAGGGGGCCTCTCTGGGGATCTTCAAAGACAGAGGACTAGTTGGGACACGAGACGGGATAAAAGGACGACCAGAGTCCAACGTTTTTTTTTTACCTCCTTGCCCATCTCGTCTATTGTCCTGAACAGATGGTTGAAGTCCAACATGACGATGGGGTTCCATGTGGGGGGGAAGGACCCTTTGAAGTGGTAGGACTTTCCCTGATGGACACCAACAATGGAATTATTCTAGAAATTATTCAACATATTATTATTATTTGTTCAAGAATTGTTTATCATTACAAACAATACAAGAACTGTATCAAAAATTATGCCTACACTTTGGCTCATGCATTTTTATGACATTCAATAATGTAGTCGAATAATTATTTATAGGATCATGTATTTTGAATTGTAATGTGCAAATAGTAATATTAATTTTTATTTTTGGAAAAATATTACAATTATATTTACTATTGCTGTACTATTTATTATATATGTATTTTATCATACTGTGATATAACTATGTATATTATTAATATATATATTTTTTTAATGAACTATTCTTATATACACATATACATATACATATATATATATATATATATATATATATATATATATATATATATATATATATATATATATATATATATATATATATATATATATATATATATATATATATATATATATATATATATATATATATATATATATATATATATATATATATATATATATATATATATATATATATATATATATATATATATATATATATATATATATATAGGTACACATATATACATATACATACGTATAAATATAAATACATACACACATATATATATATATATATATAAATACACATATCCATATATATATATACACACACACACACATATATATATATTTGCAAATATGATCTTTTTTTCAGAATTTTCATTATAATGTTTCTATTTTATCTTAAATATATATATATATATGTATATATATATATATATACACATACACGCACGCACGCATATATACATAATGTTTTTAAGATAAAATAAAATAAAAACATAAAGACTATATATATATATATATATATAGAAATATATATATACAGTATATATATATAGAAATATATATATACAGTATATATATATATATATATATATATATATATATATATATATATATATACACACATATATACATTTTGTATTTAAGATAAGATAAAATAGTAACAAAGAAGACGCAGAGAAAAAGATCATATTAGCAATTAATAAAATAATATATATGAAGTTATAATAGCTACCTATCAGTGTACTGTAATATTTATTAAAACCAGTATTATTATTATTATTTACTCCATCATAATTCAACTATATATATAATAAACCATGTATTAATCCAATAAAAATAAAATATACCATGATATATTTGGTCATATTTTCTTTACAAACAAATAAAAATAGTTGATACAAAAAAATATACATTAACAATATACATAGCTATATCACAGTATGATAAAATACATATACAATAAACAGTTCAGAAAAAGTAAATAGAATTGTAATATTCTTAAATTAATAAAAATTAAATGCGTACTATTACACTATATATGTACCGGTAATAACATATAGTACATGTTATACCAAATACAATTTGTACTACACTTTTATCCTAATGAAATGTGATGAACTCGGGTGAGTACATATGTTTTAGTATCTGTAGTACTTTGTCCACGAACAGAGATTATGAAACACGGTTTATGTCAGGATAGCAAAAAGGTCTGGACTATTGACCTCAAGATTTATTGACACATGTAGACAGTAAGTCATAAAGTTTACAGATGGTAGGGCAATTATTCCCTGTAACATTCACACATGACATGTCGCCTGGCATTTCATCTTGCAGTGATCTGGGCCTTTGTCTCAACATTAAGATAGATTTAAACAGGACTGTTGATATGACAAAATGTCTCCACGGTGTGTTAAAAAGGCCGGGCTGGGCAATGCCTGTCACCACGGAGCAACAGTTACTCCTCGCCGTCTCCATGGTGACAGCGATCGAGTGAACACAAAAGGGATGAGGATGCACGCCAGCATCTGTGTCTACATCAGACAGCACAGACATCAGACAAGGTCACACACAGACCTATAGGTGGCGCCATTGTAAGCAACATATTGGAAACAAGACTGTAAATCATGATATGAAATGTCACAGCAGCACCTGAGGTGTGAGATCATTGCAAGGTGATAGTGAGTAATGCAATGGAATGATACTGCATGCAGCTTGTGATAACAGCCAGATACTGTAAGTGTCTTCGAATGCTGCCCAGTGTGTGTTGGCTGCAACCGCCTCTAGGCCTCCTCTGATAAGTAAATCCAGCACTGGACCTTTTTTTATGGATTACAATCTGCCAAAGCAAAAGATGATAAGCAACAGGAGCTAGCCGTGATTACACAATGGCTGTGCACACGCGTGCTTGCTCGCTATTAGTCGCTGCTAATATTATACTAATATTACTACTCCCACGATTATACTAATATTACTACTGCTACTATTATACTAATATTACTACTGATACTATTATACTAATATTACTACTGCTACTATTATATTAATATTACTACTGCTACTATTATACTAATATTACTACTGCTACTATTATACTAATATTACTACTACTACTATTATACTACCATTACTACTGCCACTATTATACTAATATTACTACTGCTACTATTATACTATTATTACTACTGCTACTATTATACTATTATTACCACTGATACTATTAAACTATTATTACTACTGCTACTATTATACTACTATTACTACTGATACTATTATACTAACATTACTACTGCTACTATTATACTAATATTACTACTGCCAGTATTATACTAATATTACTACTGATACTATTATACTACTATTACTACTGCTACTATTATACTACTATTACTACTGCCACAATTATACTAATATTACTACTACCACTATTACATATAAATTATAATACTCAATAGTAATAATAACTATTATTATTATTATTATTGAGTATTGTATACAATATACAATAATACTCCAAACACGACGAGTTGAGTTTATACCAAAAAGTTATATTTTGCTTTCATCTGACCACATGACATTCTCCCAATCCTCTGCTGTATCATCCATGTATCCATTTTGGTATAAACTCAACTCGTCTTGTTTGGAGGAAGAAGAATACTGAGTTGCATCCCAAGAACACCAGACCTGCTGTGAAGCATGGGGGTGGAAACATCATGCTTTGGGGCTGTTTTTCTGCTAAGGGGACAGGACGATTGATCCGTGTTAAGGAAAGAATGAATGGGGCCATGTATCGTGAGATTTTGAGCCAACACCTCCTTCCATCAGTGAGAGCTTTGAATGGTTGACCAAATACTTATTTTCCACCATAATGACCAAATAAATTATTTAAAATTCCAACAATGTGAATTCCTGGATTTTTTTTTTCACATTCCGTCTCTCACAGTTGAAGTGTACCTATGATGAAAATTACAGACTTCTGTCATCATTTTAAGTGGGAGAACTTGCACAATCGGTGGCTGACTAAATACTTTTTTGCCCCACTGTAGGTTGAAAAGGATCTGCAAATCATTGTATTCTTTTTTAATTTACCATTTACACAATGTGCCAACTTCACTGGTTTTGTATTATCACTGCTACTATCATACTATTATAATAATATTGCTGCTGCTATATTATTATTATTATTACTGCTGTTATACTAACCCTGCTGGGCTACTATTATACTATTTCTGCTACTATTATGCTAACTTTAAGAGGCGCCTTAAAGCCTTGAAGAGACAGACACGCGTCTAGCGACCTGCAAAACTTAGTTTGTAAAAGAAAACACCCTCCACATGCCCAGATTTCTCATTTTAATGGATGTCAATATAAGTCAAAACAACATTTGGGGAAACTGTTTTTAAATGATGTCTTCCGTTTTGATTTCATTCAGTATTTTCTTTTTAAATTAATTTAAAAGTGGTTGTAAAAAAAAAGTGTATTAAGAGCTCATGGATGCGATTGAAAATAAGTTAAATAAATACACACGCCTGACATAACAGTGAGCAGTCTGCGGGTAAAGCCTGCTGCCATGGCAACCATCCAGGAAGCGAGAAATGGATCATGCAGAGATAGTTGTTAAGGATACGCGCTTACATCGTACCTGCAGGTCACCTCAGCAGCATGTGCACGCTGACTTATGTTGACTATTCAGCTTTGTTGTGGTGTTGGATCGCAACACTTCTCACTGGGAACTGTTTCTAGCATTAGGTTGTTGTACCTGCTCTAAAATACAGGGACAAGCGGTAGGAAATGGATGGATGGATGGAAGGAAGGTGTGCTCACAAGATATTTTATGTGATGATTCAATGACCTGAACAACGCGGTCTACATCCAACGCACACACACACACACACACACACACACACACACACACACACACACACACACACACACACACACACACACACACACACACACACACACACACACACACACACACACACACACACACACACACACACACAGAGTCATGTGATATACAGACGGGTGGACTGCATCTGGAAACATGGTAGCAGTACACAAAATCAAATCAGGTTGAGGAACACGACAGCTTTAACAAGATATGGAGAAAAAGCCAAGAAAGATGGCTTCTCGCATCTTTTTCGAGTGCTTTGGTTGTTCGTTCAGCAGAGACAAACATTACTGCTTTGCTACTGTCTCTGGGGAAATATTTGCATTTTTTTGTCCAAAGATCCTCTATTTGACGAAAGCGCTCTGCTGTTTTTAAGAACCTACTACAAGGACGCTAGTCAAAGATCCTCTATGTGACAGGAGCGCTCTGCTGTATAACTCTGGTTAAAGAGCCTCTTTTTAACAGGAAAACTTTGCTGTTTTTAAGAACATACGACGATAACTCTGGTCAAAGAATCTGTATATGACAGGAGCACTCTGCTGTTTTGAGGAACGTACAACAATAACTCTGGTCAAAGAATGTCTATATGATATGAGCGCTCTGCTGTTAAGAACCTACAAGAACGCTAGTCAAAGATCCTGTATGTGACAGGAGCACTCTGCTGTATACTGTAACTCTAATCAAAGATCCTCTATTTGACAGAGGAGTGCTCTGCTTTTTTTAAGAACCTATTAAAAGGACACTAGTCAAAGATCCTCTATATGACAGGAGCACTCTGCTGTTTTTAAGAACATACAACGATAACTCTGGTGAGAGAATCTCTATATGACAGGAGCGCTCTGCTGTATTAAGGACCTACTACAAGAATGCTAGTCAAAGATCCTCCATATGACAGGAGCGCTCTGCTGTATAATTCTAGACAAAGATTCTCTATATGACAGGATAGATCTGCTGTTTTTAAGAACATACCACAATAACTCTAATCAAAGATCCTCTACATGACAGAGGAGCACTCTGATGTGTAACTCCAGCCAAAGATCCTCTACATGACAAAAGCGCTCTGCTGTATAACTCTAGTCAAAGATCCTTTATATACACAAACACTCTGCTGTTTTAAGAACCTACTACAAGTACACTACTCAAAGATCCTCTATATGATAGGAGCGCTCTGCTGTATAACTCTGGTCAAAGATCCCCTATGTGACAGGATTGCTCTGCTGTTTTTAAGAACGTACTACAAGAACGCTAGTCTAACATCCTGTATATGAAAGAAGCACTCTGCTGTTTTTAAAAACGAAGTACAAGAGCGCTAGTCAAAGATCCTCTAAATGACAGGAGCGCTCTGCTATTTTTCAGACCCTACTACAAGAACGCTAGTCAAGGATCCTCTATATGACAGAAGCGCTCTGCTGTATAACTCTGTTCAAAGATCATCTATGTAACAGGAGCGCGTTGCTGGTTTTAGGAATATTTTGCAAAAACGTGAGTCAAAGATCCTTAACATGAAGGAAACATTGGTGTCCCTAAAAACAGTAACAAGGAATGCCATTTATCCATCCATCCTTTTTCTGCCAATTGGGGTGCTGGAGCCTATCCCAGCTGCACTCAGGCTGCCACGTAGCAAGGAATGCTCTGCTTACTGTATATGACGGGAGAACTCTACTGTTTTTAGTAATCAATAGCAAAAGTCAAAGATCTTAATACGGTGTATGATGGGAGAACTGCTGTTTTTAGCCATCAATAGCAAAAGACAAATATCTTAATACTGTGTATGACAGAAGAACTCTGCTGTTTTTAATAATCAATAGTAAAAGTCAAAGATCTTAATAGTGTGTAGGACCTGAGCACTCTGCTTTTTTTAGTAATCAATGGTAAAAGTCAAAGAACTTAATATGTGTATGACGGGAGAACTCTGCTGTTTTTAGTAATCAATAGTAAAGCCAAGGGTCTTAATACGGTGTATGACAGAAGAACTCTGCTGTTTTAGTAATCAATAGCAAAAGACAACGATCTTAATACGGTGTATGACAGAAGAACTCTGTTGTTTTTAGTAATCAATAGCAAAAGTCAAAGAACTTAATACGGTGCATGACAGAAGAACTCTGCTGTTTTTAGTAATCAGTAGCAAAAGTCAAAGATCTTAATACGGTGTATGACAGAAGAACTCTGCTGTTTTTAGTACTCAATAACCAAAGTCAAAGACCTTAATACGATGCATGACAGAAGAACTCTGCTGTTTTTAGTCATCAATAGCAAAAGACAAAGATCTTAATACGGTGTATGACAGAAGAACTCTGCTATTTTTAGTCATCGATAGCAAAAGTCAAAGAACTTAATACTTTGTATGACGGGAGAACTCTGCTGTTTTTAGTAATCTATAGTAAAGCCAAAGATCTTAATACGGTGTATGACAGAAGAACTCTGCTGTTTTTAGTAATCAATAGCAAAAGTCAAAGAACTTAATTCGGTGCATGACAGAAGAACTCTGCTGCTTTTAATAATTAATCGCAAAAGACAAAGATCTTAATACGGTGTATGACAGAAGAACTCTGCTGTTTTTAGTAATCAATAGCCAAAGTCAAAGATCTTAATACGGTGCATGACAGAAGAACTCTGCTGTTTTTAGTAATCAATAGCAAAAGACAAAGATCTTAATACGGTGTATGACAGAAGAACTCTGCTGTTTTTAGTAATCAATAGCAAAAGTCAAAGAACTTAATACTTTGTATGACGGGAGAACTCTGCTGTTTTTAGTAATCTATAGTAAAGCCAAAGATCTTAATACGGTGTATGACAGAAGAACTCTGCTGTTTTAGTAATCAAAAAGCCATAGTCAAAGATCTTAGTACGGTGCATGACAGAAGAACTCTGCTGTTTTTAGTAATCAATAGCAAAATTCAACAATCTTAATACAGTGTATGACAGAAGAACACTGTTGTTTTTAGTAATCAATAGCAAAAGTCAAAGAACTTAATACGGTGTATGACGGGAGAACTCTGCTGTTTTTAGTAATCAATAGTAAAGTCAAAGATCCTAATACGGTGTATGACAGAACAACTCTGCTGTTTTTAGTAATCAATAGCAAAAGTCAAAGATCTTAATACCGTGTATGACAGAAGAACTCTGGTGTTTTTAGTAATCAATAGCAAAAGTCAAAGATTTTAATATTGTGTATGACAGGAGAACTCTGCTGTTTTTAGTAATCAATAGCAAATGTCAAAGATCGTATATGACGGGAGAACTCTGCTGTTTTTAAGGATCTAGTACTGCCAAAAGGCAAGTCAAAGATCCTTTATATTTTTGCAAAAAAGGTAGTGAAAGCTTCCCAATCGGACGGCAGCGCACTGCACTTTTTATTGGCCTATACAAAAACCTGAGTCAAAGATCCTCTATATGCTCTTTTTAAGCAAAGAGGCTACCTAAGATCTTCTACACAACATACAGTAGAATGTTCTGCCGTTTTTAGAAATCTACTTCATGATCGCTAATCAAATATCTTCAAAGACTTCATTTTGGAAACAAGCGAGTCTGTTTGTGATCAACAACAGCGCTCTTTGTCTCTGCCAAAGCTCAGCCACTAAAGAAGATCTTTCAATTGTACCTCCAAACATCTTTTTTCATTGTTTTACTGATCAGGGTCCATCTGGAGAATGAAGTCCTTCCCAGCTGACCACATCCCTGCCCGGCGGAATCGAACCCACGTACACGGCCGCTACAAGCATGTTGGACACTCACGTTGACATGATGCAGCAGACTCTCCTGCTCGTTGACTTTGTACGTCTTCACGCCGTACTGCTTGGCCAATCGCAGGATGCGATTCTGCGTGGGGCCCACGTAAGCCCCGCCCAGATCCACCCACTTGGTCTCCTTATTCTGCCATGAGACACAACCAACATGAGAAGCCACAACATCAAGTCGTACACGCACAAGAATAAAGTCCTACTGTATATTTTGGAGGAAAACACAAGAACAAATGTGATGTTTGTTACGAAGGAAAAAGACTATGATAATTATAATGTCAGAAAAATACTAGAACAAAGTGGCGAACTTGAACAATATTAAATGGTTAAGGCTTCTTTTTACAAATACAAAATAACATTATAAAAAAGACTTGCAACACTGAGACTTTTTGCTCGGAGATGAACATTTTTCTCAAAAACATCGGATTTTTCTCCCAAAAATAGAAGATGATCTTTTCCTCAATTTGCTTAAAAACATACAACTTTATATTGTATATTTTTCAAATAAAACCTTTTTAACGTAAAAAAAATATAAAACTGTCCGAAAATGTTTCCTTGAAAATGTTTTTATTTTGTCTTGCTAAAATACAATCTTTTTTTCCTAAAAAATATGAGGGTTATTCTCTTAAAATGATAACCTTATACAACTTTATAATTGCAAATGAAACCTTTTTATTATAAAAAACATCTAAAAATGCACAAAAAAATTTGTCTTGAATATTTGTAATTTTTTTCTTGCCAAAATACAATCTCTTTTCATTAAAACTAAGTATCTATTTTATATATATATATATATATATATATATATATATATATATATATATATATATAACTTTATTTTTTTCTTAAAATGATGATGACCTTTTTCCCAATTTGCTCAAAAATATACAACTTTATACTTGCATATAACATATTTTTAACGTCAAAAAATCTAAAAATGTACCCCAAGATTTTTTTGAAAATGTTTTCTTTTTTTCCTCAAAAATATGAGGTTATTCTCTTAAAATGATGACTTTTTCCTCAATTTGCTTTTAAATATCCAACTTTATAATTGCAAATAAAACCTTTTTATTATAAAAAAATATACAAAAATGCACAAAAAATGTTCTTGAATATTTGTTATTTTTTCTTGCGAAAATACAATCTTTTTTTCATTAAAACTGTGTCTATTTTATATAAATATATTTATCTATATATATATATATATTTTTTTTTTTTCCTAAAATGATGACCTTTTCCTCAATCTGCTTAAAAATATATATATTTATGCAAATAAATAATCAAAAAATATTAAATTGTAAAAATCATTTTTTAAAACCTTTCTATTTTTTCTTGAAAGACAGCTTTTTTCCCTTCAGAAATATGAGGTTATTCTCTTGAAATGATGATGACCCTTTTCTTAATTTGCTAAAAACATATACAACTTTATGCTTGCAAATAACACCTTTTTAACGCCCAAAAAATATAAAATTGTACCCTTTTTTTTTTCTTGAAAATGTTTTTAGTTTTTCTTGCAAAAATAAAAAAAAAAATCCTCAAAAATATGACGATATTGTTTTAAAATTATGACCTTTTCCTTAGTTTGCTAAAAAAAATATAAAACTTTATAATTGCAAACTAAATATTTTTAACATAAAAAAATATAAAAATGTACAAAAAAAGAATTCTTGAAATTGTTAAATTTTCCGTGCAGAAAGACAACCGTTTTTCTCAAAAATGTGAGGATATTCTTTTAAAATGATGACCTTTTCCTCTAATTGCTTAAAATATACAACTTTACACCTACAAATACATCTTTTTAACATCAAAAAATATAAAAATGCACAAAAAAGTTTTCTTGAAAATCCCTCAATTTTGTCTTGCAAAAAAACAACGTTATTCCCCTCAAAAATATAAGGTCATTCTCTAAAAAATATACAACTTTATATTTGCAAATATAGGCTTTTTAACATCAATAAAAATATAAAAATGCCCCAAATTTTTTTTTGTTGCCATTATTTGTATGTATGTATATATAATAGGGCTGTGAATCTTTGGGCGTCCCACGATTCGATTCAATATCGATTCTTGAGGTCACGATTCGATAATATATCCATTTTTTCGATTCGATTCAATTCTCAATTCAAAAACAATATTTTTCCGATTCAAAAGGATTCTGTATTCATTCAATACATAGGATTTCAGCAGGATCTACCCCAGTCTGCTGACATGCTAGCAGAGTAGTAGATTTTTTTTAAAAAAAGCTTTTATAATTTTAAAGGACAATGTTTTATCAACTGATTGCAATAATGTAAATTAGTTTTAACTATTAAACGAACCAAAAATATGACTTATTTTATCTTTGTGAAAACATTGGACACAGTGTGTTGTCAAGCTTACGAGATGCGATGCAAGTGTAAGCCACTGTGACACTATTGTTCTTATTTTTAAATTTTTTATAAATGTCTAATGATAATGTCAATGAGGGATTTTTAATCACTGCTATGCTGAAATTATAACTAATATTGTTACTGTTGTTGATAATCATTCTTTACCACTACTTTTGGTTTGTTCTGTGTCGTGTTTGTGTCTCCTCAATTGCTCTGTTTATTGCATTTCTGAGTGTTGCTGGGTCAGGTTTGGTTTTGGAATTGGAATTGGATTGCATTGTTATGGTATTGCTGTGTATTGGTTTGTTGGATTGATTTAAAAAAAAAAAAAAACATTGATAATTTAAAAAAATATATATATATTTTTTTAAATGAGAATCAATTCTGAATCGCACAACGTGAGAATCGCGATTCAAATTCAAATCGATGTTTTCCCACACCCCAAATATGTATATATCTAAATACATATACATACACAGTATATATACTCTACAAAAATTGGGTGAATTCTTGTAATAAGAAGACAAATAGAGTGCCATCAGTCTCTGCAGGAAGACTTCAGATGCCCTATGGTAGCAAAACAGAGTTTCTCTGTTTACGTAATACAGATCACACATTTGTGGAAGTGCACAACCGAAATATACTACTTTATACTTGCAAATACATCTTTTTAACATCGAAAAATATAAAAATGCACCCAAAAAAATTTCTTGAAAGTCTTTACATTTTTTCTTGCAAAAACAAAACTTTTTTCCCCCTCAAAAATATGAGGTTATTCTCTAAAAATTATTAATATGCTTGAAAATATACAACTTTATATTTGCAAATAAATGATTTTTAACATCAAGAAATATAAAAATGCCCCAAAAAATTATTTTGGAATTGTTTGTATTTTTTTTGTATATATATATATATATATATATATATATATATATATATACATATATATACATACATATACATACATACATATATATATATATATATATATACATACATATATATACATATATATACATACATATACATACATACATACATATATATATATATATATATATACATACATATACATACATATACATACATATATATATATATATATACATACATATACATACATATACATACATATATATATATATATATATATATATATATATATATATATATATATATATATATATATATATATATATATATATATATATATATATATATATATATATATATATATATATATATATATATATATATATATATACACTGTATATAATACAATTCTCATAATCTATAAAAAAAAAAAAAAGACTTAATTATTTCAAGATTTAAAAAAAAGCAATTTATTCTCATAATTAACTAGAAACTAATTTTAGTCTTCTAAAAATACGGTAATAAAAAAAAGAAAAAGATAATTTTCTCCCCCCCCAAAATAAATAAATGAATTTAAGTACCTCCCCCAAGAAAAGGAAATTCTTGTATGGTTAAGACTTTTTCTCATAGTCACAACTTTATTCTTATGGTATAATACTCCCTGCTACAGTGAAAACCGAAGCGGTTGACGACACAAGCAAAATCTAAACCAAAACTTGGGTATTTACTGGTGACTTCTCACATTTTATTTTTATAAAAGTGGTTGACTAGAAATGTTGACTTTTCAGTAAAAAAGAGTAACACTGTGGACTTGATGAGTTGTCCTACATAAACGGGTTGTCGACATAAGCGGGACCGACATAAGTGAGTTCCGCTGTAGTACAGTATGCTGCTTAGCAAGCAGGTTGAGTCACAGACTTAAATGACTTTATGACTTGAGGGAGGTGGTTTAGGCTTCATATTTTAGCATAGCTTTACAAAATGTTGTCGTTAGGAAATCTTTACGAACAAGATGAGTTTTAAGTGGACATTTTAGCTCTTACCGATACGGTGAAAGTTCGACCACCGACTCTGTCGCGAGCCTCCAAGACCACGGGGTTGAGTCCGCTCTCTCTTAACAGCTTGGCTGCACTCAACCCTGAAAGGGGTAAAAAAAAAAAAAACACAACAAGGTAACCAATGAGCACGAAGTATAACACCGTTTTTGAGGTTGGGAACATCAGTACTTCTGCCAAGTGCAGCAACACTCAAAAACATCTTTACGCAGGCGTGAAACACTGGCCGAAGAAGAAAGCGATACATTTGTGCGCAGATCAGGTTAGCGATAACAATGCAGAAAGCATGTAAGCTATTTTGTTAAAAGTGTTAAGCAAAAACTTTGAACTCGTCTTACCATAAAACTTTGTAATACAATAGCTCCATCTTTTGCGAGTGGCAGCTCCCCGTCAGTTTAATGCTAACGTAATCAGCTATGCTAAAGGAATTTTAGCGTAGATCTGGTTGGCGTAGCAATTTTTGAAAAAAGCATGCGTTAGCTGGTTTGTAAGCGGTGTTTAGCAAACAATTAAAATGTGAACAGCAAAAAACTTTAGGAAAAAAATTGTGCTAACTTCTGTTAATTTTAGCATCCTGTGCTTAACATTAACCTGAACCTCTAGCGAACATATAATAGACAAACAAAATTTGTTCAAAACTTTGCAGAAATATATGTTGCAGGAGCCAAACAAAACCGATAAATTATAACGTGGAACTACAAACCCCGTTTCCATATGAGTTGGGAAATTGTGTTAGATGTAAATATAAACGGAATACAATGATTTGCAAATAATTTTCAACCCATTTTCAGTTGAATATGCTACAAAGACAACATATTTGATGTTTAAACTGATAAACTTTTTTTTTTTTTTCAAATACTCATTAACTTTAGAATTTGATGCCAGCAACACGTGACAAAGAAGTTGGGAAGGGTGGCCATAAATACTGACAAAGTTGAGGAATGCTCATCACATACTTATTTGGAAAATCCCACAAGTGTCCAGGCAATTGACATGATTGGGTATAAAAACAGCTTCCCAAAAAATGCTCAGTCTTTCACAGGAAAGGATGGGGCGAGGTACACCCCTTTGTCCACAAATGCGTGAGCAAATAATCAAACAGTTTAAGAACAACGTTTCTCAAAGTGCAATTGCAAGAAATTTGGGGATTTCAACATCTACGGTCCATAATATCATCAAAAGGTTCAGAGAATCGGGAGAAATCACTCCACGTAAGCGGCATGGCCGGAAACCAACATTGAATGACCGTGACCTTCGATTCCTGTATCAAAAACCGACATCAATCTCTAAAGGATATCACCACATGTGCTCAGGAACACTTAATAAAACCACTGTCCTTAAATACAGTTTGTCGCTACATCTGTAAGTGCAAATTAAAGCTGTACATTGCAAAGCCAAAGCCATTTATCAACAACATCCAGAAACGCCGCCGGCTTCTCTGGGCCCTAGATCATC
>NC_084629.1:25981831-26006831 GCF_033978795.1 Nerophis ophidion | reverse complement strand
CCATTCTCTCGGATTTCTCCCGATTTACAGCCGGACAACTACATCGGGGGTGTGCCTTAAAGGCACTGCCTTTACGCCCCCCCCGCCACCCCTTGAAAAGGAGACTACCATATTTTTCGGAGTATAAGTCGCTCCGGACTATAAGTCGCACCTGCCGAAAATGCATAATAAAGAAGGAAAAAAACATATAAGTCGCATTTTTTGGGGAAATTTATTTGATAAAACCCAACGCCAAAAAAAACATTTGAAAAGCAATTTAAAATAAATAAAGAATAGTGAACAACAGGCTGAATAAGTGTACGTTATATGAGGCATAAATAACCAACTGAGAAGGTGCCTGGTATGTTAACGTAACATATTATGGTAAGAGTCATTCAAATAACTATAACATATAGAACATGCAATACGTTTACCAAATAATCTGTCACTCCTAATTGCTAAATCCCATGAAATCTTATACGTCTAGTCTCTTACGTGAATGAGCTAAATAATATTATTTGATATTCTACGGTAATGTGTTAATAATTTCACACATAAATCGCTCCTGAGTATAAGTCGCACCAAACTATGAAAAAAACTGCGACTTATAGTCCGAAAAATACGGTATTATATATGTCTCCGTTATCCATAGGTTTATCTATAACCCATAAAGTAGGCAGGCATGGAGCTATTTCTCAGTGTGTGTTTATACCAGCCGGCATGTAATACACTGACACACAACATCCGGATTCCCATCATGCATTGCTTCAAAACTACGGCAAGTAGTAATGTCCAAAATTTCCAGCCGGACAAACGATATTGGGGGCATGCCTTAAAGGCACTGCCTTTAGCGTTCTCTCACCTTAAAAGGAGACTATTATACAGTATATGTCTCCGTTATCCATAGGTTTATCTATAACCCATAACACGGTGGCCGAATGGATATAGTCACTCATGAACAGTCAGAGAAGCAGAAGGCGGTGGCAACGCAGTATTATGGGCCACCTTGCTAAATGGAGACCCGAGGGTGTAACATACAGTATGCCGAGACAAAGATGGCTATGCTGATAGCTGCAAGCAACAGCCCGTTCTCATTTGCGGATGTTTTCAACAAATCCGTGAAGGACATGTTCCCGGATTCAGAGATCGCTCGCCAGTACTCAAATGGCCGAACAAAGGCTACTCAAATAGTGAAAGATAAGTGTTATTTTTTTTAAGTTAGCAGCAAGTACAGTACAGTTAGTAGAACAACTGTGTTTTCATTACTGTGTACTGTACTATATATATAAGAAATACTTGAATTTCATTGAATTCTAGCAATAAATATACTCCATCCCCCTTAACCCCACCCCTGCCCACCCCCAATCTCCCGATTTTGGAGGTTTCAAGGTTGGTAAGTATGCGTATAAGACTAATTTATGGATTTGTCTTCGCTTACAGCCATAATAACAATGGTTAAAAACAAACAAGCAAATACAACTCGAAGGCGTTTTGTTGTTTGTGCTATGGCGCCATCTTTTGGAAGAGTTCGCTCACTGCAGGTGCCACAGCACCCTTCCATTTAGTGCTTTCAAGCCGGAGGCAGAGTGACGTTATGCCTTTTCTACTTGTATGGATCCTTCATTCATCACTCGAAGTGACATTTGGTAAGTTTTACAATATAACTAAAACAGTTTATACTTAGGGCAGCACGGTGTGAGAGGGGTTAGTGCATCTGCCTCACAATACGAAGGTCCTGGGTTCGATCATGCGCTCGGGATCTTTCCGTTTGGAGTTTGCATGTTCTCCCCGTGACTGCGTGGGTTCCCTCCGGGTACTCCGGCTTCCTCCCAAAGACATGCACCTGGGGATAGGTTGATTGGCAACACGAAATTGGCCCTAGTGTGTGAATGTGAGTGTGAATGTTGTCTGTCTATCTGTGTTGGCCCTGCGATGAGGTGGCGACTTGTCCAGGGTGTACCCCGCTTTCCGCCCGAATGCAGCTCAGATAGGCTCCAGCACCCAGGACAAGCGGTAGAAAATGACCATTGAAAAATGTGGTCGTTTCCCAACCAACACCTTGGATCTAACATTGGACATCAATTATTTTGCAACATTGTTTCAAAGTCAGTTTTAAAGGACATGTACGTATAATCAACATTGTATCAATGTCTTGTGCCAGCTGGGACAGCGATTTTAAACTTGACAAGTCAATGGCGTTTTAAAATCTTGTTTTTATCATCTTCGTCTTTTAGCAAAGGTAAAACTGTTTTTATCTTTTAACCTTTTTGAACAAGTCATGCATGCTTTTATTTCAAGTGGCCTGGACTACTACTATGCACTTTATGCTGGCATTAGCCAAAAAGCTCTCTCCCGGTTGCAGTTAGTTCAGACCGTGGCAGCACAACTTTTAAGAGGGGCCAAGCAACGCTAGCATATAACCCCAATCCTTGAGAATTTGCACGGGCTCCCTGTTCATTTTAGAATTGATTTTAAAACATTGCTGTTTGTTTTTAAATCTTTACATGGACTGGCACCTCAGTATATCTCGGACCTCATCCAAATTTACACTCTGAGGTCCGAGAGCCAGTTCAGCTCGTGGTGCCCAAGACCAGACTTAAAACCAGGGGACACAGGGCCTTCTCTGTGGTCGGCCCTAAGCTCTGGAACACTCTCCCCCTCCATGTTCCAACTGCTCCCACAGTGGAGTGTTTTAAGTCTCGTCTTAAGACCCACTTTTATTCTCTGGCTTTTAACCCTACGTGAGTTGTGTGGTCCTCTGTGTTTTAAAATTTTGATTTCTATTTACTGTTTTAATTGGTTTCACCCTTAAAATCGTTTTTAATCATATGTATTTTATATTGGTTTTATATGTATTTTTATTTAACATTTGTGTTTTTATTCAGTCATTGGTGGAGCTCAGGATAGTATTCGAATGTTGTTTTTAATATTGTTGTGCAGCACTTTGGAAACATTTCGTTGTTTAAATGTGGTATATAAATAAAGTGGATTGGATTGTTTAGCTGGTTGGACAGCAAGCTTCCGCAGCTAGCTGGTCCATGATAATGACTTCTGTTTTGTTTGATCAGCCGTTTTACTGCCGTGTTACAGGCACCGCTTGGAAACAATTAAGGCATGTAAAAAACATTTACAGATTATTTCTGTGTAAATAACTAATTTCACAACGTATATATCTGTGCCCTATAATCCCGTGCGGCTGATATGTGGAAAAATATATTTTTCTTCTAAAACATAGTGGGTGCGCGTCATATCCCAGGGCGCTTAATTGTCTTTATTGGTAACTCCACCCATGAATGGGGCCATATGAATTGCTTCCCTACTGTACATAAGAAATGTGTTTACCGTGACTAAAAGGTTCCGGGGTAAACAAGTGACGACTGTACTTTGGCTTGGGATGTAGTGCCATATTGTCGTGTATTCATGATTCTTTGATAAAGTTTGCCAAAGATTAAAAGTGCATCATCTCTTAGGTCTTTCCTCCAGGAGATGGCTGAGAAAACCTCCCTGGCGGCGTTCACTGACGCTCCTCCCGCTCTGAAGGAAGGCGAGACTTTCCACGTCTTCATCAGCTACAGCAGCACAGACCACCAGTGGACGCACTCCCTCATAGACCAGCTGGAGGCAGGCGGCCTGCAAGTCTGCTACCACGAGCGGGACTTCACACCGGGCCGCACCGTGCTGGAGAACATGTCCGAGTGCATCCAGGAGAGCCAGAAGGTCCTGCTGGTGCTCAGCTCGGAGTTCGTGCGGAGCCGCTGGTGTCTCCTGGAGGCCAACATGTCTCTGTTCAGAGACTGCCTGGAGAGGAAGCCCATCGTCCCCGTGCTGCTGGAGCCAGGAGTGTGCGTCCCGCTTCACCTGTGCCACCTTACCTACCTGGAGGCCGGCGACCCCGAGTTCCTGGCTAAGCTGCTCAAGGTGCTCTTTACCAACAACCGGCAGCTTCTAGGCGCCACGGTGGTTCCCTACCAGCCTCCATCCATCTACAACGGAAAGGCCCTGCAGCCTTTGACTGCTGCTAACGTGGAAACTCTTCACAAGTGGGATTCAGGTACGTTCAGTGACATGGTTGTGCCGGACCAACTGCTGCTGATTATCGAGGACAAGGACAAGTACCAGAAGGCCATCGCCATCATCAACAGTGTGTCTCAAAATGAAGTGTGGCTGCGGCCTCTCTGGATGAGAGTTTTGCTCTACATGAGTGGTTTGATAATGTTCCTCTTACTAATTGGGCTATTTGTATACGTGACAGCATTCGTGACGATTAACATTATTCCTACAAATGCAAACGATGCCCCCGTTGGAGCGTTGGTAGTAACCATTGCGAGTCTCTTCTCCGTTCCAATCGGGCTGCTTGTTCACCTTTCGCTCTGGAAGATGGATGACGGGAAGCACGTGGTGAGGGCGATGCAAAAAGCTGCGGGGCGAGCCAATGCCATCCTCCGCGAGGAGAAGCTCCTCATGGGCTGCTGCTCCAATTCCAAACTGTATCTGGTCTACGTTTGTCTGAACGGCTGCGAGGGCGAGTTCAAGGAGGCGTTCGAGTCGCAGGTCGACGCAAAGGAGGCATTTAAAAGAGCCCTGCTCATGTTCTCGTCGGGTTACGCCTGCTGCCTGGCCAAAAAACACTTCCCTTTCCCTCAGCCCGACTCCTGCCGGGGCCACCTGGTGGGAGGGGTGTGTTTTTGCCAATATGTCTCCCTGCAGCTGAGCCGAGGGGAGTGGAAGTGAGAATATCGGAGAGTACAGTATCTGTGAAATGTGAGCGTATCCTTTACTTGTCCCTTTTGGAGTGGCTGGAGCCTAGCCCAGCTGCACTCGGGCACCTCATCGAAGGGCCAGGCCAACACAGACAGACAACATTCACACACTAGGGCCAGTTTAGTGTTGCCAATCAACCTATCCCTAGGTGCATATCTTTGGAGGTGGGAGGAAGCCGGAGCTACCGGAGAGGACCCACGCACCGGGAATCAAACCTGGGACCTTTTTGCCATTTCAGCAAGCATTTCACTGTATATTGTAAAAGGCACAATACTAGCGGTTTTGGTGTCCAGATATGATTTCGCTTCCGATACTGACTTTGTAACCTTGAGTAACAGCAGCTATTGATTTGATCCGATACCTAGGCCTGGGCCGATAACAAATTTTGCTCGACGATGTATGGACCTACGAATTATTGCCACTGATGCAATGACAACACATAACAATAATGGATGTATACCCTTTCAAACTCAATCAACTTGTGCTTTTTTGTATATTTTAACATTGTAATTGAAATGTACACTTTTAGATACCAAGTTATACAAACCCCGTTTCCATATGAGTGGGGAAATTGTGTTTGATGTAAATATAAACGGAATACAATGATTTGCAAATCATTTCAACTCATATTCAATTGAATGCACTTCAAAGACAAAATATTTGATGTTCAAACTCATAAACTTTATTTTTTTTTGCAAATAATAATTGACTTAGAATTTCATGGCTGGAACACGTGCCAAAGTAGTTGGGAAAGGGCATGTTCACCACTTTGTTACATCACCTTTTCTTTTAACAACACTCAATAAATAATTGGGAACTGAGGAAAGTAATTGTTGAAGCTTTGAAAGTGGAATTCTTTGCCATTCCTGTTTTATGTAGAGCTTCAGTCGTTCAACAGTCTGGAGTCTCCGCTGTCGTATTTTACGCTACATAATGCGCCACACATTTTCGATGGGAGACAGGTCTGGACTGCAGGCGGGCCAGGAAAGTAGCTCCACTCTTTTTTTACGGAGCCACACTGTTGTAACACGTGCTGAATCTGGCTTGGCATTGTCGTGAGGAAATAAGCAGGGGCGTCCATGAAAAAGACGGCGCTTAGATGGCAGCATATGTTGTTCCAAAACCTGTATGTACCTTTCACCCTTAATAGTGCCTTCACAGTTGTGTAAGTTACCCATGCCTTGGGCACTTTACACCCCCATACCATCACAGATGCTGGCTTTGAACTTTGCGTCGATAACAGTCTGGATTGTTCGCCTCCCCTTTGGTCAGAATGACACCATGTCAAATATTTCACAAAACAATTTGAAATGTGGACTCGTCAGACCACAGAACAATTTTCCACTTTGCATCAGTCCATCTTAGATGATCTCTGGCCCAGAGAAGCCGGCGGCGTTTCTGGATGTTGTTGATAAACGGCTTTCGCTTGGCATAATAGAGCTTTAACTTGCACTTACAGATGTAGCAACCAACTGTATTTAGTGACAGTGGTTTTCTTAAGTGTTCCTGAGCCCATGTGGTGATATCCTTTAGAAACGGATGTCGGTTTTTGATACAGTGCTTGCTGAGGGATCGAAGGTCATGGTCATTCAATGTTGGTTTCCGGCCATGCCGCTTACGTGGAGTGATTTCTCCAGATTCTCTGAACCTTTTGATGATATTATGGACCGTAGATGTTGAAATCCCTAAATTTCTTGCAGTTGCACTTTGAGAAACGTTGTTCTTAAACTGTTTGACTATTTGCTCACGCACTTGTGGACAAAGGGGTGTACCTCGCCCCATCCTTTCTTGTGAAAGACTGAGCATTTTTTGGGAAGCTGTTTTTATACCCAATCATGGCACCCACCTGTTCCCAATTAGCCTGCACGCCTGTGGGATGTTCCAAATAAGTGTTTGATGAGCATTCCTCTACTTTATCAGTATTTATTGCCACCTTTACCAACTTCTTTGTCACGTGTTGCTGGCATCAAATTCTAAAGTTAATGATTATTTGCGGGGAAAAGAAATGTTTATCAGTTTGAACATCAAATATGTTGTCTTTGTAGCATATTCAACTGAATATGGGTTGAAAAGGATTTGCAAATCATTGTATTCTGTTTATATTTACATCCAACACAATTTCCCAACTCATATGGAAATGGGGTTTGTACGTATATATATACACATATACATGTATATTTCCTGATGTACATTGCGCCGGCGGAGGCATGTTAGAAGCCTGCCTGTCACTAAACACTGCATGAATACAGCGGCGGAGTGCATTAAAAGTGCAAAATTATATGTTAACAAAATAAAACATGTTTTATTGTAACTTCATGAGTTGGAGTATGTTTAGAGTATGGCTGGGCTATATGGCCTTTTATTAATATCTCGATAATTTTAGGCCATGTCACAATACATGATATATATCTTAATATTTTACCTTAGCCTTGAATTAACACTTGATGCATATAATCACAGCAGTATGATGATTCTATGTGTCTACATTAAAACATTCTTGTTCATACTGCATACAGCTCATTTTAAACTTTCATGCAGAGGGGGATATCACAACTAAAAAAACAACTGTATTTATTAAACAGTTAATAGGCAGTGGCACAAACATTCATGCAATTTCCAACGTCAGACATTTTAAAACAAGCTATGAGTGCACTTTTGTGCATGATGTCACTAAGATGACATATCAAAACAACACTAAATTAAAGTGCACTTTTTGTACAGAACGCCACTACAATAGTTAAAACAAATAAAGTTCACTTTTGTGCGTGATGTCACACAAGATATTTCAATAACTGTCAAATAAAAATGAGCTGCATAATAGGAAATCAAATCGCTTTGTGGTACGTTCCTGCGGACGTTATCTCCTTCTGCTGACTATTTTTTTTTATACTGTGTTGATGTGGAAATGGTTACCTCAGCATTTTGTTGGTGTGGCACCAGCCGGAGATGTTGACATGTGGAGTTTCAAGCACTCCTTATTCTCTAGCGCAGGGGTCACCAACCTTTTTGAAACCAAGAGCTACTTCTTGGGTACTGATTAATGCGAAGGGCTACCAGTTTGATACACACTTAAATAAATTGCCAGAAATAGCCAATTTGCTCAATTTACCTATAATATATATATATATATATATATATATATATATATATATATATATATATATATATATAGTCTGTCATTCCGTCGTACATTTTTTTTTCCTTTTACGGAAGGTTTTTGTAGAGAATAAATGATGAAAAAAACACTTAATTGAACGGTTTAAAAGAGGAGAAAACAGGAAAAAAATGTAAATTACATTTTGAAACATAGTTTATCTTCAATTTTGACTCTTTAAAATTCAATATTCAACAGAAAAAAAAGAACAGAAAAACTAGATAATTTAAATATTTTTGAAAAAATTAAAAAAATAATTTATGGAACATCATTAGTAATTTTTTCTGATTAAGATTCATTTTAGAATTTTGATGACATGTTTCAAATAGGTTAAAATCCAATCTACATTTTGTTAGAATATATAACAAATTGGACCAATCTATAATTCTAACAAAGACAAATCATTATTTCTTCTAGATTTTCCCGGAACAAAATTTTAAAAGAAATTCAAAAGACTTTGAAATAAGATTTAAATTTGATTCCAAAGATTTTATAAATTTGCCAGAAAATTTTTGGGGAATTTGAATCATAAAACATTTGAGGAAATATTTCACAAATATTCTTTGTCGAAAAAAAACGGAAGCTAAAATGAAAAATTAAATTAAAATGTATTAATTATTCTTTACAATAAAAAAAAAAAATTCACTTGTACATTGATATACATTTTTAGGAAAGAAGAGGAAGGCATTTAAAAGGTAAAAAGGTATATGTGTTTAAAAATCCTAAAATCATTTTTAAGGTTATATTTTTTTCTCTAAAATTGTCTTTCTGAAAGTTATAAAAAGTAAAAAAATAAATACATTTATTTAAACAAGTAAAGACCGAGTCTTTACAATATTTTCTTGTATTTTCAAATTCTATTTGAGTTTTGTCTCTCTTAAAATTAAAAATGTCAAGCAAAGCGGGACCAGCTTGCTCGTAAATAAATAGAATTTAAAAAATAGAGGCAGCTCACTGGTAAGTGCTGCTATTTGAGCTATTTTTAGAACAGGCCAGCGGGCTACTCATCTGGTCCTTACGGGCTACCTGGTGCCCGTGGGCACCGCGTTGGTGACCCCTGTTCTAGCGGGTGACTTTTCAAACGATGCTACCCATTAGCAGTAATGCTACTTTTTGTGGCAATGCTTTTGCCGCATACTTGACATATTACGGTTGTCTGTTTGACATATTCCCGCTTAAAGCCAAACCACTGCCAGACGATGGACCCCCTGCTGTTTTTCTTGGGAATTAATTATTCTTCCTTAATTTATTACCAGATTCGCACCTTATCTCTCTCGAATTACCACTCGCACCATTCCGCTAGCACAACAGCTAACTTTACCCATTCTGCTACCTCTCTCCTCTGTGAGAGTGTATGACATTGCACGCGCGACAGTATGTGTTGTATGTAAGAAGGTGCGCTTGTTTTATCTCTCTATGCGAAGGAGAGACAAGAAAGAGTGAGAAGAGCCTGTAGTCTAATGCCCGCAACTAAAAGCAACTGCGTGAGAACGTATACTAGAATATCATGATATATTCATTTTCTATATCACACAGAGACAAATTGTCAAGCTTGGACTTGGTCTTGGGTTGCAAAGCGAATGGAGTGGAAACGGCATGAAGGTAAAGACATCTTTATTTTAACACTAAAACTAAAAACAGGAACCAACAAAAAGAGCTCACAATGGATTTACAAAACTTGGGCTATGAAACAAAAGACTAGCACAAAGGCTATAAACTATAAACATGAAACAAAACACTTGCACTATGGCATGAATAACAAAAACTTACTGTGACTGAGACAAGGAAATGAGAAGCAGCATGGATATCATGGGTGCAGGAGGTGATGTTGCCAGACTGACTACCTGGTAACTGTGGCTTAAATAATGAACATGATACTGTAAGTGCAAACAGGTGTGAGACAAGACAGGTGAACTGATTGGTCGTCATGGTGACAAAACTGGGAGTGGAAAAAAAAGGAACTTTAAAGAGTCCAAAGGTCAAAAGCACCTGGTATTCCTAGGCAGTCTCCCATCCAAGTACTAAACAGGCCAGTCACTGCTTTGCTTTGAGAACAAACGAAATTGGGGATGCTCAGGGTAGTATGTCCATACAAGCTCATGATCAGACATGACAGATGAAAACTAATGAGTTGGCATGGTAACAAGACAAACAAGGAAATGCAAAACAGAACTAAATGTCCAAAAAACTAAACCGAACATGACCAAAACAAAAAATTATCCATAGGTGTGACACAAACCCGCGATATATCGAGTATATTCGATATATCGAGTATATTCGATATATCGAGTATATTCGATATATCGCCCAGCCCTATTTTAGAGCTATGTTTAGACGTATTATTTCGGTTTATTTCACCAGGAAAACTAACGTCAGATCGGCTCAACAGCCGCCCACGTCCTAGGTCTCCAACATGGCCCCCTGTGATTAGTTGTCCATACTCTCTATACACGCCTCTGAATGCAACCGCCCCCTCACCTCACACACCCTCAAGGAAAAAATGGTACGAGCCGTTGTTCCGTGAAACAGGAACCTGCCAACACCTGACTACATATTTATGTGCAAAAAAGGAGGATTAAGGTAAAAGTATTCCCACACAGCAGGTCATGTGATGGGGTGAATGGTGTTGTTGTTTTTCATATGACTGAGCGAGTTCAGACGCTATGGCAGCCAGGCCGGCTTTTCACAGTCTGACCTAAGCCAGACGGTCTCTGTCGCCGCCATGAAGGAAGTCATGCCTGGGAACACACACATCGCCTAGAAACCTATTTGTTTTCAACTGAATTAGTCGCACAGTTGTGTTCCACCACAACATTAAAACACTAAAGCGCCCACAATGTGCATGAAGGTAATAGTTGTGTGGTGACAATGTGCATGCAGAACTCCACCAATGCAAATACAAAACCCAAAACTAGTGAAGTTGGCACTTTGTGTAAATGGTAAACAAAAACAGAATACAATGATTTGCAAATCCTTCTCAACCTATATTCAATTAAATAGGCTTGCGAAGACAAGATACTTGACGTTCGAACTGGTGAATTTTGTTATTTTTTGCAAATATTAGCTCATTTGGAATTTGATGCCTGCAACATGTTTCAAAAAAGCTGGCACAAGTGGCAAAAAAGACTGAGAAAGTTGAGGAATGCTCATCAGACACTTAATTGATACATCCCACAGGTGAACGGACTAATTTGGAACAGGTGGGTGCCATGATTGGGTATAAGAGCAGCTTCCATGAAATGCTCAGTCATTCACAAATAAGGATGGGGCGAGGGTCACCACTTTGTGAACAAATGCGTGAGCAAATTTTTTAAGAACAACATTTCTCAACCAACTATGGCAAGGAATTTAGGGATTTCACCATCTACGGTCCGTAATATCATCAAAAGGTTCAGAGAATTTGGAGAAATCACTGCACGTAAGCAGCATAGCTGAAAACCAACATTGAATGCCTGTCACCTTCGATCCCTCAGGCGGTACTGCATCAAAAAGCGACATCAGTGTGTAAGGGATATCCCCACATGGGCTCAGGAACACTTAAAAAAAACACTGTCAGAAACTACAGTTCGTTGCCACATCCGCTACTATGCAAAGTCAAAGTCATTTATCTGCAACATCCATAAACGCCGCTGGCTTCGCTGGGGCCGAGCTCATCTAAGATGGACTGATGCAAAGTGGAAAAGTGTTCTGTGGTCGGACGAGTCCACATTTCAAATTGTTTTTGGAAACTGTAGACGTCGTGTCCTCCGGAACAAAGAGAAAAAGAACCATCTGGATTGTTATAGGCGCAAAGTTCAAAAGCCAGCATCTGTGATGGTATAGGGGTGAATAAGTGCCCAAGGCATGGGTACACTAAACAAAAATTCTGTAAAAAAACGGTAATCTACTGGCAGCTACGGCTGCCAAACGAAAAACATAAAATTAAAGTAAAACACTGTAAACCAAAAAATGATCGAAAACATTCTATTTACAGAAATGTTCATTAAACGTTTTGCGGAAAAATATCGTAATTTTACCGATTTTTACAAAATTGTTAAGATCAATCACCTTTAATAAAGTGAAGATGCAAACAGTTCTACAGATATAAATACCTTTTTTCTACAGAGTTTTTCCAATTAATTACGATCAACCACCTTTAATTAAGTGACAATACTGGCAGTTCTACTGAAAAATACCATTATTTTTCAGATTTTTTCTGAATTATTAAGATCAGGGGTCTCAAACTCAATTTACCGGGGGGCCAGTGTATGTACAAACTACGTGAAACGTGACTTCACTTTCTTGGAATGACCATATCGACCTGGCAACATACTTGCCAATCATCACGAGAGACTACCTGTGACCCTCGCGAAGTGTTGTCCTGATATCGACCGGATAAATATTTTTGGGGAGTACCGTGACAGCACTTTCGCTATCGTCCTCGATAAACTTCTGTCGCATTAGATCATTCACCAAACAAACAGCGAGCCCACTGGTAAGCATGTTGTTCAAGGCTTTGTTTGACTTATAAAAATGATTGCAAGACATACTTGATCAACAGTCACACAAATCACACTGACTGTGGCAGTACAAACAAATTTAACACTGTTACAAATATGCGCCATATTGTGAACCCACATCAAAAAAGAATGACAAACCCATTTCGGGAGAACATCTTCACCGTAACACAAAATAAACACAAAAGAACAAATACCCAGAATGCCAAGCAGCGCTACTCTTCCGGGCTGTACCCCTGCCACAACCCCACATCACCGCCCCCCTCCGTGCGTCGTTTGAGGTGGGCGGGGTTTGGTGGTTGCGGGGGTGCAGCCCGGAAGAGTAGCGCTGCTTGGCATTGTGGGTATTTGTTCTTTTGTGTTTATTTTGTGTTACGGTGAAGATGTTCTCCCGAAATGTGTTTATCTTTCTTTTTAAATGTGAGTTCACAATGTGGCACATATCTGTAACTGTGTTAAATTTGTTTGTACTGCCACAGTCAGTGTGACTTGTATGGCTGTTGGCTGTGATCAAGTATGTCTTGCAGTCACCAACATGTGTCATGTTACAGAGAAAAATGTTAAATTATTAGTCTGAGTACAAACCTTTATAAAACAGGCTACAAATATTTTTCAACTTGAATATAAAAATACACATAAATATTAAAGATTTTCCTAAAAATTACATATAAAACTGTTAGATTGTTAGTATGGACATAGACTTTTACATAACAAACTAAATATTAAATGAAAGTTAATTACTGTAATTTTACATGAATTTGAAAGTAATTTGAGAAAACAGAAAATGATATGTATTATTAATATGGTATTTTTTGTAAAAAAAAATATATATATAGTTTGTCATTACTGGCATATTACTTAAAATAACAGGCGGTTTGGTTATTTACAGATAATGTCTTCAATTCTACAGTTTTATAACTTATTTAAAAAAAAATTGAAAAATTACAGTAGAAATTTAGAGTAAATTAACCATAAAAATAGGATTTTGTTTTACAGTGTAACTTACACATCTGTGAAGGTACCAATAATGCTGAAAGGTACATACAGGTTTTGTAGAAACATATGTTGTCATCCAAGCAACGTTATCATAGACGCCCATGCTTATTTCAGCAAGACAATGCCCGGCCACGTGTTACAACAGCGTGGCTTCATAGTAAAAGAGAGCGGGTACTAGACTGGCCTGCCTGTAGTCCAGACCTGTCTCCCATTGAAAATGTGTGGTGCAATATGAAGCCTAAAATACGACAGCGGAGACCCTGGACTGTTGAACAACTTAAGCTGTACATCAAGCAAGAATGGGAAATAATTCCACTTTAAAAATTGGTCTCCTCTGTTCCCAAACGTTTACTGACTGTTGTTAAAAGGAAAGGCCATGTAACACAGAGGTAAATATGCCCCTGTGACAACTTTTTTGCAATGTGTTTCTTCTAATAAATTCTAAGTTAATGATTATTTGCAAAAAATGTTTCTCAGTTCAAACATTAAATATCTTGTCTTTGCAGTATATCCAATTGAATATAGGTTGAAAAGGATTTGCAAATCATTGTATTCTGTATTATTTACGAATTACACAACATGCAAACTTCACTGGTTTTGGGTTTTGTAGTACAGTACAGCACAGCACGTATGGCACATTTACAGTACTGTGTGTGATATAGTAAAGCTACTAATACTGTGTTTTATGACCGCTACCGGGAAAAATGTGAGGTTGTTCGGGTCACAATTTAAATAGAATCTTTTGGAAAAAAAATCACCCAATTATTGAATATTAATAATAAAAACATGATTATGCATAGGATTTAAAAAATAAAAATAAAAAAATTCCAATGTTTATGCTTGAGTTAAATGAAAACTATTGAACACAAAACATTATGGCTATGGGCTTCACGGTGGAAGAGGGGTTAGTGCGTCTGCCTCACAATACGGAGGTGTGGAGTGGTGGAGTTTGCATGTTCTCCCCGTGAATGCGTGGGTTCCCTCCGGTACTCCGGCTTCCTCCCACCTCCAAAGACATGCACCTGGGGATAGGTTGATTGCAACACTAAATTGGCCCTAGTGTGTGAATGTGAGTGTGAATGTTGTCTGTCTGTCTGTGTTGGCCCTGCGATGAGGTGGCGACTTGTCCAGGGTGTACGCTGCCTTCCGCCCGATTGTAGCTGAGATAGGCACCAGCGCCCCTGCGACCCTAAAGGGAATAAGCGGTAGAAAATGGATGAATGGCATTATGGCTATTAGGGAAGACAAATCCATAAATTAGCCGCACTGTTTAAGCCGCAGGATAAAAGCGTAGGAAAAAGTAGCATCTTTTAGTCTGGAATTAATATATTTTCTTTACGAAAAATTGTCCTTCAATATGCATTTTCTTGCATTTGGACCACTCCAGAGGCATGAATGCGCTGCTGTTGTGACGGTCCAAAGCCTCCCTGCAGATTGCACCATCATGTGCTAAAAACTGTCTAAATTGTGAGTCCATATTGTAGAAAAGGTGGTACAGATTATAAATGTGTGCTACTCGTTCAACAACATAGATCTCACGAAGGTGGAGGGCACATAATACCAGTAGTACACACAGAAACTTCATTTAAACAAAGAGGTTTACACCAATTTTCATTGTACACGCAGTCTAAGTAGATCACACGCACATGAATAATACACGCAATTTTAAAGTTTGCAGATGCTGTTTAGCGCGCGGTATTTGGATCCTCGTAAACCAGGGGCCTCATGTAGTAAAATTTGTGTTGATTTCCTACTAAAAATAAACGTACATTCAAATCGGGAAAACAACGTCACCAAGAAAAAAATCGGATGTGTGGAATTGATCGCAGATGTCGGCAATGCTGGGCACGTCCAGACCACGCCTCCTTATAAATACGGAAATCATATTGAAATTAGCCATGCGCCGGAGGTTCCCGATCAGAATTCAGTAGGAGTCAGCAGGAGGTGCTTCTTTCTCGTGTTTCCAGCTAAAGAAAGAGGGTCGTGATTGTGAACCGGTCGTTAATGTGGAATCAGAGAACCGAACACAGGCTAAAATAAAAAACAAATGGTCGGACATCAGGAAGAATAAGATGGACCAGAGACAAAGTAGTGCAAAGATAGCTGCTACAATGGTAAGTAAAACTTTAGAAGTGGGTGACTGATTACCCCCAAAAAGAAATATAAAAAGTGTACAACAAAATGTGCTCATACAGTAGCCTGCTCACATTAATCAGATTATCAATCTTTCAATCAATCAATGTTTATTTATATAGTCCTAAATCACAAGTGCCTCAAAGGGCTGCACAAACCACAACGACATCCTCGGTAGGGCCCACATAAGGGCAAGGAAAAACTCACCCCGGTGGGACGTCGACCATGATGACTATGAGAAACCTTGGAGAGGACCACATATGTGGTCAACCCCCACCCAGGGGACCGAAAGCAATGGACGTCGAGCGGATCTAACATGATATTGTGGAAGTCCAATCCACGTAACCGTGAGAATCAAGTCCAAAGTGGATCTTTCTCTCCGGCACTCAACGAGGGTGGACGCTCCCCTTTCCTCTCCCTTATCTCTCCTGCTTGCTTCTTTGTTTTGTCTCGTCTTAACTTTCTTGTTGCCTCTTTTTGCACTGCTCTCCAAATCTAAACATTGGAACTATAACTGGCCTCAACAAAATTGACAAGATCTTGGGTTTGGGGGAACCTGCTGTCGTGACGAAGCGGTTGTTGCTGGACACACGACGGACTCTTGGGAGAAGGAGGAGGGCCGCGTGCCTGGCGACCCTTAGGGTGAAAATTACATTTTATTTTCACCCGCATATAAAATCATTCTGACTTGGATAGTTTCCCTGGCTTCGAGACTCTCCCGAAAACAGCGCAGCGAAGACACAACAAACTCCTTTCTTGTCTCTCATGGACACACACCTACTGTTGTTGACTTTGGACGAGACGGCACAATACATCAAGGCCGCGGAACAGAGACACACTACGGGCTTACACACACACACACACACACACACACACACACACACACACACACACACACACACACACACACATCCACAAAAATATACGCCACACATACACCCCCCAACCCAACGCCCTCGACGCAAATCCCTTAGGGGTGATGATCAGCGCCTGAGAGCTGCGGCCTACCACCATGACCTTGAACTACCTTCCCTTTGTTGCTAGATATCTCGAAAAGGATGTTGTAATATGTATATGTGCTATGCTATGGAGGTTTTTTCCCACTCCGAACTGGCCCCCCTTAGGAGCCCAGTCTGGATTGTATTTTTTTACTCATCCTTCCCCAGCGTTGACCTTTTTCCTATCTTTTACGGGGCGCCTTATGGCAAGCCATCAGTGTTCTTGTTCTGTAACCCTGTACACTGTTTGTTTGTCTAATCTTGAACAGGTTTGTGCTGAAAACAAAGTTTTGTTGTACTTGTGCAATGACGATAAAGACTTATCCTATCATATCCTAAGTCCAAAGTGGATCCAATATAGTAGCGAGAGTCCCATCCAAAGTGGAGCCAGCAGGGAACCATCCCAAGCGAAGGCGCATCAGGCGCAGAGATGTCCCAGTTTCATGGGAAAATTATGTACAATTTGGTTTGAAATCCTCAAAATTCAAATATGCCAGCATGTAAAAAAGGGTACGACACTGATTAATCAATTTATTAGTACAACCCAGTAGAGCTTCTTGCGGTATTAGCCATATGGGACACAAAGTCGGTGTCAATGTGCTGCAACCACCTTGTTTTTTGGACTGTGACGTACACTTCGGAGAAAACAGGGGCCCCCATGTCAGGGTTTACCTAAAACCTCACTTAGTGATCAATACCTCCGTTTTGACTCAAACCACCCACTGGAACCCAAACTGGCCGTCATCAGAACCCTATGACTCATAGCTGAGAACAGCCCAAAGAGAAAGAGGCATAGGCATTTGGGGGAAGCCCTGGAAACTTGTGGCAACCCCAGCTGGTCGTTTGAGAAAAGTGCATCTACCGTATTTCCTTGAATAGCCGCCGGGTATGTAATATGCGCCTGCCTTGAATTACTGCTGGGTCAAATTCGCTCCCCAAATTTATTAGCACATGCCTAATTTTACCACCAGGTCAAAGTCATGACATCACGAGTGATGTTTCCACTGTCGTCATTTCCAAAATGGCGGAAGAGTTTTTTTTGCTTTCACTATGTGTAAACCGAGGGTCTTGTTCCACAGCCATACAGATCACACTGATGGTTGTGATATAAAACAACTTGTCTTAAACACGCTTACTAATATGCGCCACACTCTGTGAACCCACACCAAACACATTTCTGAAAAAACATTGGCTCTGTAACACATTATAAACACAACATAAGAATTACCCAGAATTCCAATGCATCCATGACTCTTGGCTATATTATACACCCCGCTCCCCCCGCTCCGTGCGTCGGTTGAGGTGGGCGGGGTTGGGGGGCGTGTGTATAATATAGCCAAGAGTCATAGATGGATTGGAATTCTGGGTAATTCTTATGTTGCATTTATAATGTGTTACAGAGCCAATGTTTTCCAGATATGTGTTTGGTGTGGGTTCACAGAGTGTGGCGCATATCAGTAAGAGTTTTAAAGTTGTTTATATCACAACCATTAGTGTAAAAGGTATGGCTTTTGACCAAGTATGCATTACAATCTCATAAGAGAAACAGCGATATGTATGTGTCCGACCGACACGCAGATGGCATGGTGTAAAGGTGGGCGCGTAGACATGTTGTAGAGCAGTGGTCGCGGCCTCAGTGAAGTGTGAAGTGAATTATATTTATATAGCGCTTTTCTGTAGTAACTCAAAGCGCTTTACATAGTGAAACCCAATATCTAAATTAGATTTAAACCAGTTTGGGTGGCACTGGGAGCCGGTGGGTAAAGTGTCTTGCCCAAGGACACAACGGCAGTGACTAGGATGGCGGAAGCGGGAATCGAACTTGCAACCCTCAGGTTGCTGGCAGGGCCACTCTACCAACCGAGCTAAGCCGCCCCTCAGAAGAAATTATTACTATTTTTTTCTTTTTTTAATATCACACTCAATTTTTTACTGGATGTCATTGGTAAGCGCAGGGGTGAGAAGATGTTATAAAATAATTTGTGCCTGCTTACTTTTACCGCATGCCTTGAACAAGCGCAGGAGTGAGAAAAGGTTTTAAATTAATTAGCGCCCCGACGGCTATTCAAGGAAATACGGTAGTTCTATGAGAAACAAGAACAGAGTGGACGAGGAAGAAAAAGGTGACAGAGGCAAATATATTGTCATTCCATATGTATCAGGTCTATCTGAGAAAATCAGAAGATCTTTTAACTAATTTCACATTTTATACTGTATGTATAAAAATAACCATTTGGTTTTTTTTACACAAATATTTTCCTAGCCTTTGCTCCGCATTCCTTTTCTGGCCTTCTTCCCTCCTCGTCCTCTTCCCAAAAATCAAACTAAGCCACACTGAGAATGGAAATGTTTTTGCGACTTTAAACACTCCGTTTCCTCGCTTGCACAAACACGCTGGGAGAGAAAAAGAGTGATCCTGGCCAATCCACGTTGGCAAATTGATGCGATTACCTGCGCTGGTGTCTGCCTGGAAAGGTCAGCTCCTGTCTTGAGAGACAAAGAGCATCTGTCTGCATTGCTTGTTTATGCCTGCAGCCATCAGCTTCTAACGAGGAAGAGTAACCTCATGTTGGGAGCTTTTGCTTTGATAAGAGCGCTTTTTAGCTCTGATTACGGCACTCACGGCTTTCTTTCGTAAAACAAAGCCAAGCTTCAAAGCACACGAGTGCGGAAGACCCTATGAAAGTAGTCCCAAGTACTTTTGGATGTGTGTTGTCCAAAATCTAGACTTGATGCTGGAAATTATACAGTTTGAAAGTGCTTTTAGTTGTCAAACATGTTCTTTTTTTTTCTGCTTTGGGCCTGATTGACAAAATGTTTTTGTGTACTAAAACACGCGCAAACCTGATAGCACACGCAAAGCTGGTCTACTAAACGTGTGCAAAGTGGATCGCGTCCATTAAGGTGTGCAATCCATTTGGGGTCCACTCAAATGTTCGCACAAATTAGTGATCTTACTCTAGATTTTATTCAATAATTTCATCTAACCTATTCACAGTTCTCAACCTTTTCAAATGATATGAAACACTATGTTAATCACAAAATAGTATTATTTATTTAACACATTAACCTTATCTTAGGTCAGGCTGATTAGAAAAATTAGTATTCACCAAATATACTCAAATAACTGACAAAATAACTGACAACATTTTAATTTGCATAAAATCATGTTGTGCTAAAACAAATAAACAAATAATATTAAATATGTTTTTAACTGAACTGTTAAAAAATTAAGTGCAAATTAAAATACAGCTACACCACTTTAATCATATTTTTTGCGCTTAAGGAACGTGTCTAAGACTTTAGCTGCCCGGCTTCTTCTCTTTGTTTGACATTGTCATTACTGCCACATGTGGTGGAAAAGTGTATTACAACTGAGTTGCCGCTGCGGCTCTTGTGGACCACAGCTGAAAAGGAATTTTTTGGTGGCCCTCTAGATGGTGCTCGCGGCCCAACAAAAGGACAAGGCCCTGACGATGGATTGTGCAGTTGTACCCAATATTGTGGTCTCACGTCCCCTGTCTTTACACATCTCTCCACCACCCCGGGCACCGCGTGACCTAATTGTCTGCTCTCCGATGTGAGCGCTGTGAGACCAGAGAAGAATGTTGTTGGTTTCAATGCGACTGCTCCACAAGTTTCTCACAAAGACACCTTTTCATGCTTACTGCTGGGAAAGGACACGACGACACGGCTGTCTCCTTGGCAACAGCGAGCCATATTGTTAAAACAAAGTCTCTTGAAGGCGTCCCATGTCTCCCACTGTTGTGACAAAACCCTAACTAGCCCTTCCAGGTCGAGCGGCCTGAGAGAACGCAACACCGTCTGATTGTTGATGTTTTTCCTGTCCAACTCCGGTAAATGAAAATGGGAATTTATGTGCTCGTCATGCAGGAAAGCAAACATAAACAATCCAATTGCAGCTAAGTGACAATCAGATCAACCCTGAAAGCATCCGTATTGATCCACCGAGGGGCCAATCCCATGTCTCATGTCCTCGCATGAGGGTCATTGAAATAATCCCCAAAGACAAAGCACATTGGCTCTTTGCAATATATTTCATAAAAGTATTAGTTATTTACAAAACCCAAAACCAGTGAAGTTGGCATGTTGTGTAAATGGTGAATTAAAATAGTTCAATTGAATAGACTGCAAAGACAAGATACTTAACGTTCAAACTGGTAAACTTTGTTAATTTTTGCAAATATTAGCTCATTTGGAATTTGACGACTGCAACATGTTTCAAAAAGACTGGCACAAGTGGGAAAAAAAGACTGAGAAAGTTGAGGAATGCTCATCAAACACTTATTTGGAACATCCCACAAGTGAACAGGCTAATTGGGAACCGGTGGGTGCCAGGATTGGGTATAAAAACAGCTTCCATAAAATGCTCAGTCATTCACAAAAAAGAATGGGGTGAGGGTCACCACTTTGTCAACAAATGCGTAAGCAATTTGTCCGACAGTTTATTCAAGGCATTAAGGGATTTCACCATCTACGGTCCGTAATATCATCAAAAGGTTCAGACAATCTGGAGAAATCACTGCACGTAAACCACAAGGGTGAAAACAAACATTGAATGCCCGTGACCTTAGGCGGCACTGCATCAAAACCCGACATCGGTGTGTAAAAGATATCACCACAAGGACCCAGGAACACTTCCGAAAACCACGGTCAATAACTACAGTTTGTCAATGCATCTGTAAGTACAAGTCAAAACTGTAATATGCAAAGCGAAAGCCAATTATTAACAACACCCAGAAACGCCGTCGGCTTCGCTGGGCCCCAGCTCATCTAAAAAGAGATTGTTGCAAAGTGGAAAACTGTTCTGTGGTGTGACGAATCCACATATCAAATTGTTTTGGAAACTGTGGACGTCGTGTCTTTCGGACCAATAAGGAAAAGAACCATCCGGACTGTTAAAGGAGCAAAGTTCAAAAGCCAGCATCTGTGATGGTATGGGAGTGTTAGATTAGATTATATAGATAGATTAGATAGTACTTTATTTATTCCGTTAGGAGAGTTCCTTCAGGAAAATTAAAATTTTCAGCACAATCCCATTCAAGTTTAGACAAACATTACAGGGAGACAGAACAGGATCGCTGACGGGTCTGCCGGCTTCCAGCGCCCCTTACAAAAAAGATGAGATACAGGTAAACAAGGAGGGGGGGGGGAGAAAAAAAATAGAAGATTAAAACAAAATAAAAAAGTGTATAAGTGCCCAAGGCATGCGTAACTTACACATCTGTGAAGGCACCATTAATTTTGAAAGGTACATACAGGTTCTGGAGCAACATATGTTGCCATCCAAGCAACGTCTTTTTCATGGATGCCCCTGCTTATTTCAGCAAGACAATGCAATAGGTTGATTGGCAACACTAAATTGACCCTAGTGTGTGAATGTTGTCTGTCTATCTGTGTTGGCCCTGAGATGAAGTGGCGACTTGTCCAGCGTGTACCCCGCCTTCCACCCGATTGCAAATGAGATAGGCTCCAGCACCCCCCGTGACCCGAACGGAATAAGCAGTAGAATAATGGATGGAATGCCAAGACAGGTATTACAAGAGCGTGGCTTAATAGTAAAAGAGTGCAGGTACTAGACTGGCCTGCTTGTAGTCCAGACCTGTCTCTCATTGAAAATGTGTGGCGCATTATGAAGCCTAAAATACAATAACGGAGACCCCGGACTGAACAACTTAAGCTGTACATCAAGAAAGAATGGGGAAGAATTCCACTTCAAAAATTGGTCTCCCCAGTTTCCAAATGTTTACTGAGTGTTGTTCAAATGAAAGGCCATGTGACACAGTAATACAAATGCTCTTGTGACAACTTGTTTGCAATGTGTTGCTGCCATTAAATTCTAAGTTAATGATTAGTTGGAAAAAAAAAATTCTCAGTTCAAACATTAAATATCTTGTCTTTGCAGTCCAACAATTGAATATAGGCTTAAAAGGATTTTCAAATCATTGTATTGTGTCTTTATTTATCATTTACACAATATGCTAACTTCACTGGTTTTGGCTTCTGTATGACATCTGCCATCTTGCATAGTAAAAGTAAGCAGAAAAACTGGAAATAATCCACAAAGTCAAACCCCAGTGTAAGTAAGTAAGATATTTGTCATATAATCCATGCAATTGCAACCCTTAGTACCATATTTTTCGGAGTATAAATTGCTCCGGAGTATAAGTCGCACCTGCCGAAAATACATAATAAAGAAGGAAAAAAACATATATAAGTCACACTGGAGTAAAAGTGGCATTTTTTGGGGAAATGTATTTGATAAAACCCAACACCAAGAATAGACATTTGAAAGGCAATTTAGAATAAATAAAGAACAGTGAACAACAGGCTGAATAAGTGTACGTTATATGATGTATAAATAACCAACTGAGAAGGTGCCTGGTATGTTAACGTAACATATTATGGTAAGAGTCATTTCAAATAACTATAACATATAGAATGTTGAGATCCGCTTTTCGGATCGCTACATATTATTGTTTATTGTTCCAGTTTTTGTATCACTCCGTCCTTCCACCTGCTGAGTTCCTGTTTAGTCCGTTTCCATGGTTTTCTCCTTAGTTTCAGCTGCTACTCTTGTTTCCCTCACACCTGTCACATTTGATTATTTCCCTATATAAGCCTGCCTCCTTTTGTTGTTCAGTCTGGGATCCAAGTGTGTTTTCATGCAACGGTATGTCTGCTATTCAGTTTGCTTTCACGCAACTAATAATGATTGACTCTACACATTTCTGCTCGCTAGCCCTCGCGCTGTTTCTGTTTATTCTTAGCTTTCATGCCCATTGTGTTTGTTTTCCCTGTTTGTGCCTTCGTGCCAAGTTTAGTTTTGCTGTTTGCCTTCCTAGCCTTCGATGCTAGCACTTTTGTTTGCCTTTATGCTTAGCTCAAGTATTTTTGTTCATATCTCTTTTGTTAAATAAATCAGTTAATCTTACCTTTGCTGTGTACTCGTTTGATGCATCCACAAGGGGACAAATTTTGGCAGCACTATGCCACACAGACGTAACATAGAACATGCTATACATTTACCAAACAATCTGTCACTCCTAATCGTTAAATCCCATGAAATCTTATACGTCTAGTCTCTTACGGAAATGAGCTAAGTAATATTATTTGATATTTTACGGTGAGGTGTAAATAATTTCACACATAAGTCGCTCCTGAGTATAAGTCGCACCCCCAGCCAAACTATGAAAAAAACTGTGACTTATAGTCCGAACAATACAGTAGGTATCCACCATAACTGCGGGGGTAACTTGGGCATCAACTATTGTGATGGCTACCCTCATTGACCGCTTTTCACAATACAAGTCAACAGAAATACTCAAAATATCCACCAAGTCAAAGCCCTCGGCATGCGTCCTCAAGCACAGGCACACACTTCATCAAATCAATGTGACGCCTTCTTTCGCCAGTTATTAACAATGACTTCTACCCTTTATTGACAGCAATAAAGGGTGGAAAAATACAAAAAGTCAAAGTCCACAAAGTGTTATTTCACAGCTAATTAACTTCAGGGCGGGTGTGGGAAAGCGTGGACGGCTGCAGTGTCCACATGTGGACAACGTTTGTCCCCCTTGCCCTGACATTCTTTATCCACTTCCTGTCCACGTGCTTAGCCTTCCCAGCTTCTGTTCTCTTCCCCTTCCTCCTGCTCGTCTCTCGGAGTGATTATCTGCTGTCACAAGCGTCAAGTGTGGCCTCGTGAAGCAGTAAAGACAATCGCCATCTTGTCAGGGATGTGGTTTGAGGACACGTGCGGCTGCTCAAGGCCAGCGTTGCACCTTAATGTGACAAGGAGGGGGACGTTATGGTATCAGCTGCTCTCCACAGCATGTTGGGCCTGCTTGACTGGAATTTGAACTGACACTGACCTAAATCGCTCGTTCTGACGGACCGAAGCACCGCTGGAGCCAACATAAAGGGGCGGCGGTCGCCAGGAGGAAAAAACATGATTACGTTACATAGAAGTCCACATAAACATCTCTATTTGACCGCTAATAAATATCAAAAACAATTACGGTCTAACAGGTTTCTTCCTTTTGCTACACGCCCTAAAATTAATATACAGTGGGGCAAAAAAGTATTTAGTCAGCCACCGATTGTGCAAGTTCTCCCACTTAAAATGATGACAGAGGTCTGTAATTTTCATCATATGTACACTTCAACTATGAGAGACAGAATGTGAAAAAAAATCCAGGAATTCACATCGTAGGAATTTTAAATAATTTATTTGTAAATTATGGTGGAAAATAAGTATTTGGTCAACCATTCAAAGCTCTCACTGATGGAAGGAGGTTTTAGCTCAAAATCTCACGATACATGGCCCCATTCATTCTTTCCTTAACACGGATCTATCGTCCTTTCCCCTTAGCAGAAAAACAGCCCCAAAGCATGATGTTTCCACCCCCATGCTTCACAGTAGGTGTGGTGTTCTTGGGATGCAACTCAGTATTCTTCTT
>NC_084629.1:25931831-25976831 GCF_033978795.1 Nerophis ophidion | reverse complement strand
ACGGAAGAGTCCAAAATCACAACACACGACCTACCACTCTAACCACTAGGCCAGGGGTCCGCAACCCAAAAATGTTTAAAGAGCCATATTGGACCGAAAATACAAAAACAAATCTGTCTGGAGCCGCAAAAAATTAAAAGCCATATTACATTCAGATAGTGTGTCATAAGATATACCGTAATTTTCGGAGTATAAGTCGCTCCGGAGTATAAGTCTCACCTGCCGAAAATGCATAATAAAGAAGGAAAAAAACATATATAAGTGGCACTGGAGTATAAGTCGCATTTTTGGGGGAAATGTATTTGATAAAACCCAACACCAAGAATAGACATTTGAAAGGCAATTTAAAATAAATAAAGAATAGTAAACAACAGGCTGAATAAGTGTACGTTATATGACGCATAAATAACCAACTGCCTGGTATGTTAACGTAACATATTATGGTAAGAGTCATTCAAATAACTATAAAATATAGAATATGCTATAAGTTTACCAAACAATCTGTCACTCCTAATCGATAAATCCCATGAAATCTTATACGTCTGGTCTCTTACGGGAATGAGCTAAATAATATTATTTGATATTTTACGGTAATGTGTTAATAATTTCACACATAAGTCGCTCCTGAGTATAAGTCGCACCCCTGGTCAAACTATGAACAAACTGCGACTTATAGTCCAAAAAATACAGTAAATTGAATTAAGAGGACTTAAAGGAAACTAAATGAGCTCCAATATAGCTACAAATGAGCCATAATGATGCAATATGTACATATAGCTAGCCTAAATAGCATGTTAGCATCGATTAGCTTACAGTCATGCAGTGACCAAATATGTCTGATTATCACTCCACACAAGTCAATAACATCAACAAAACTCACCTTTGTGCATTCACTCACAACGTTAAAAGTTTGGTGGACAAAATGAGACAAAAAAAGAAGTGGCAAAAAACACGTCCTAGAAAGTCGGACAAAGTTATACATGTAAACAAACTACGGTGAGTTCAAAGACCGCCAAAATTAGTAGGACAAAAAGGCGCTGGCCAAATACTTGAATCAGTGAAGCATGTTTAATACAAACAGTGTGCTTTATAACAATTAGGGAGGTTTGTGTCATGTTTGTCCTCCTACAGAAACCATGTTAAAACAAATAATGTGTTTTGTCCCCCTCATTTTTTTCCATTTTTCATACATTTTTGAAAAAGCTCCAGAGAGCCACTAGGACGGCGCTAAAGAGCTGCGGGTTGTCGACCCCCGCACTAGGCCATTGAGCAGGAATGAAAAAAAAAAAAACAGCTGTTCTAAATGTGTCCACTAGATGTCGCAAAAGCAATCCTTTGTATCTTTGTAGATGGTGCTACATATGTACAAAATAAACCGCATGATGTTCGTGCACCAGTCGAGGAAAATGATCAAACTACATAAATAACATCCTGTAATTTGATTTTAATATAATTTTCTTGATTTTAATAGATTGCAATTTAACACCAATGAGTTGACTGATGAACATTATCACATAATGTATTTAAAAAGTATAAATAACGACGAATAAAGATTGAATACTATTAACTGCAACATATGAATGTAAACAAAACAAAACAAAAAAAGATTATGACTTGTACATTTTCAGAATGTGTTTGTTCTATTTTTAAACAAAGAAAACAATCTAAAGTTGTCTTTATTTTTAAGTTATCGATTTTAGCAGTCCACGTGGCCCCCCATCTAAAATGAGTTTGACACCCCCGAATTAAACGTTCGGTCAACACATCCATCCATCCATCCATTTTCTACCGCTTATTCCCTTTCGGGGTCACGGGGGGCGCTGGCGCCTATCTCAGCTACAATCGGGCGGAAGGCGGGGTACACCCTGGACAAGTCGCCACCTCATCGCAGGGCCAACACAGATAGACAGACAACATTCACACTCACATTCACACACTAGGGCCAATTTAGTGTTGCCAATCAACCTATCCCCAGGTGCATGTCTTTGGAAGTGGGAGGAAGCCGGAGTACCCGGAGGGAACCCACGCATTCACGGGGAGAACATGCAAACTCCACACAGAAAGATTCCGAGCCTGGATTTGAACCCAGGACTGCAGGAACTTCGTATTGTGAGGCAGACGCACTAACCCCTCTGCCACCGTGAAGCCCTCGGTCAACACAATATTTTTTTAATTTGTCACTTTAATGCAGGAGCACAAAAAAAATACTTTATATGAATACATTAAATCCCTAAATTAAAAATATATACATATACAGTATATTATAGTTGTATACTATCACAGTTATTAACGGGAGGTTTTCATTTCAATTAAAATAACATTGGGTCAACACAATATTTAAAACATTTTAATTCATTTGTCATTTTTATGCCGGAGCACACAAATAAAAAAACTAACTTTTGAATTATTTGATTCTATTAAAAAGAATAAATGAAAATGTTTTGTTACATTAACAATATTTTGACTATTACGTAATATGTATTTTTGTCAACTTTGTATTTAATTTGAATTATAATAATATAATTTAATCAATCAAACTATAATGTAAATATCTAATATATTGCTATTCCCATAGGATAAAATCAGCACGATTAAGTCAACCTAATATCAATTTTATTATTAAATATTTGGAAAAATTACAATATTGGCAACACTAAATTGGCCCTAGTGTGTGAATGTGAGTGTAAATGTTGTCTGTCCGTCTGTGTTGGCCCTGCGATGAGGTGGCGACTTGTCCAGGGTGTAACCCACCTTCCGCCCGTTTGTAGCTGAGATAGGCACCAGCGCCCCCCGCGACCCCAAAGGGAATAAGCGGTAGAAATGGATGGATGGATGGAAAATGTCATGGATTGGAGATACACTGTTCATATCAAACATTTTTTGGGGAAATAAAACAAATGTGGTTGGTGGATCAATGCCTTATTTGGACAAAGTTTAGGTAATTGTTGGTTAAACATAATATTTAATATTTAGATGAAATTATTACAAATACGTGAAAGCAGGTTAAAAAAAATGTGAAATTTCATTAAAGTTTATATTGCTTTTCCATAATATTTGATATGCATTATTTCAATTTTAAATCACTAATTAATATTATCATGATTATGATAAACATCATTGTGTAATAATTTGCTACAACTACTAAAATATATATATTTTTCCAAATAGATTAATTTAATCACAATAAACTTAATTAATCATTCGGATCAAGTGAGCAATTTATCTTAAATTAACTTAATATGTTATATTAAGTTAAATTGACGTGCAAGCAACTTGAAAGTTGCAGGCTCGATCCCCGCTCCTGCCATCCGAGTCACTGCCGTTATGACCTTGGGCAAGACACTTTACCCACCTGCTCCCAGTGCCACCCACACTGGTTTGAATTTAACTTAGATATTTGGTTTCACTATGTTCCACTTGAGAAAAAGCACTATATAAATATAATTCACTTCACTTCCAAGTAAAAAAAAAATACAATCGAAATCTCTTTTTTTGTGGCTTAAAGATGTTTTGATACCCTCTTGTGGTTGAGAATGGTATGACATGCCTTGAACTCAAATATGCACGTTTCTTACAATAAAAAATGTGACGTCATATCAGCAAATTCTCTAAAAATAATTCATGTGTTTCTGTACATAAAACAATGAGCTGTGACAGCATTCATGCATCTATTAAAAATGAAGGGACCCCAACTCGTGCGTTGATATGACCACCAATGGCGTTAATCCTAATCCTCATTTGATCTCATTTATGGAATGAGCTACAAAAAGGCCCACGCTTGCACTTCCCACAGTCACACTGTAAAAAAAGCAGGAAGGAAATCAAATATGATACTTGGAGTAAAAACAATATGATGCAATAGTACTCACCACACTCAGCTGAGATCATTCAAGTAGAAATATTGCTTCCAGAGCATGAATCATGTCTATTGGTTATGAAAATGCTGTTATAATCATAAAACATATTGACGTCAGCGTTGGGAGGCTAAAAGGATTAAGAAGTTAGTAGTTTAGGGATTAGCTTGTATATTAGGACAACCATATAGTCACTAATGAGCACACAATAAATAGTCCAGCATATCTACAAACCCCGTTTCCATAGGAGTTGGGAAATTGTGTTAGATGTAAATATAAACGGAATACAATGATTTGCAAATCATTTTCAACCCATATTCAGTTGAATATGCTACAAACACAACTTTTTTTTTTTTTTTGCAAATAATCATCAACTTTAGAATTTGATGCCAGCAACACGTGACAAAGAAGTTGGGAAAGGTGGCAATGAATACTGATAAAGTTGAGGAATGCTCATCAAACACTTATATGGAACATCCCACAGGTGTGCAGGCTAATTGGGAACAGGTGGGTGCCATGATTGGGTATAAAAGCAGCTTCAATGAATTAAGTAATTCACAAACAAGGATGGGGCGAGGGTCACCACTTTGTAAGCAAATTGTCGAACAGTTTTAGAACAACATTTCTCAACGGGCTATTGCAAGGAATTTAGGGATTTTACCATCTACGGTCCGTAAAATCATCAAGTTCAGAGAATCTGGAGAAATCATTGCACTTAAGCGATGATATTACAGACCTTCGATCCCTCAGGTGGTACTGCATCAAAAACCAACATCAGTGTGAAAAAGATATCACCACATGGGCTCAGGTACACTTCATAAAACCACTGTCAGTAACTACAGTTGGTCGCTACATCTGTAAGTGCAAGTTAAAACTCTACTATGCAAAGCCAAAACCATTTATCAACAATATCCTGAAACGCCGCCAGCTTGGCTGGGCCCGAGCTCACCTAAGATGGACTGATGCAAAGTGGAAAGGTGTTCTGTGGTCTAACGAGTCCACATTTCAAGTTATATTTGGAAACAGAGGACGTGGTGTCCTCCAGAACAAAGAGGAAAATAACCATCCGGACTGTCATAGGCACAAAGTTCAAAAGCCAGCATCTGTGATGGTATGGGGGTGTATTAGTGCCCAAAGCATGGGTAACTTACACATCTGTGAAGGCACCATTAATTCTGAATGGTCCATACAGGTTTTGGAGCAACATATGTTGTTATCATGGACACCCCTGCTTATTTCAGCAAGACAAGTGTTACAACAGCGTGGCTTCGTAAAAAAAGAGTGCGGGTACTTTCCTGGCCCGCCTGCAGTCCAGACCTGTCTCCCATCAAAAATGTGTGGCGCATTATGAAGCGTAAAATACGACAGCGGAGACCCCGGACTGTTGAACGACTGAAGCTCTACATAAAACAAGAATGGGAAAGAATTCCACTTTCAAAGCTTTAACAATTACTTTCCTCAGTTACCAAACGTTTATTGAGTGTTGTTTAAAGAAAATGTGATGTAACACAGTGGTGAACATGCCCTTTCCCAATTACTTTGGCACGTGTTGCACCCATGAAATTCTAAGTTAATTATTATTTGCAAAAAAAAAAAAAGTTTATGAGTTTGAACATCAAATATGCTGTCTTTGTAGTGCATTCAATTGAATATGGGTTGAAAAGGATTTGCAAATCATTGTATTCCGTTTATATTTACATCTAACATAATTTCCCAACTCATATGGAAACGGGGTTTGTATAGGTTGATTGGCAACACTAAATTGGCCCTAGTGTGTGAATGTGAGTGTGAATGTTGTCTGTCTATCTGTGTTGGCCCTGCGATGAGGTGACGACTTGTCCAGGGTGTACCCCGCCTTCCGCCCGATTGTAGCTGAGATAGGCGCCAGCGCCCCCCGCGACCCCAAAAGGGAATAAGCGGCAGAAGATGGATGGATGGATATATATATACTGTATATATTAGGGCTGCAAATTTTTGGGTGTCCCACGATTCGACTCAATATCGATTCTTGGGGTCGCGATTTGATTATAAATCGATTTTTTTCGATTCAATGTGATTCTCGATTCAAAAACGATATTTTTCCAATTCAAAACGATTCTGTATTCACTCAATACATAGGATTTCAGCAGGATCTACCCCAGTCTGCTGACATGCTAGCAGAGTAGTGGATTTAAAAAAAAAAGCTTTTATAATTGTAAAGGACAATGTTTTATCAACTGATTGCAATAATGTAAATTTGTTTTAACTATTAAACGAACCAAAAATACGACTTATTTTGTCTTTGTGAAAACATTGGACACAGTGTGTTGTCAAGCTTATGAGATGCGATGCAAGTGTAAGCCACTGTGACACTATTGTTCTTTTTTTTTCATTTTCATAAATGTCTAATGATAATGTCAATGAGGGATTTTTAATCACTGCTATGCTGAAATTATAACTAATATTGATACTGTTGTTGATAATATTCATTTTGGTTTCACTACTTTTGGTTTGTTCCGTGTCGTGTTTGTGTCTCCTCTCAATTGCTCTGTTTATTGCAGTTCTGAGTGTTGCTGGGTCAAGTTTGGTTTTGGAATTGGATTGCATTGTTATGGTATTGCTGTGTATTGTTTTGTTGGATTGATTTAAAAAAAAAACACAAAAAAAAGAGAATCGATTCTGAATCGCAAAACGTGAGAATCGCGATTCGTATTCAAATCGATTTTTTCCCACAACCCTAATATATATATATATATATATATATATATATATATACAAACACACACAAAAAATGTGTGTACACACACATACAGTATATGTTCATACATGCATATATATGTACATACAGATACAGACACACACGCACACACACATACAGTATATGTATGTACATACATGCATATATATATACATACATGCATATATATGTACATACATACTGTACAGATACACACACTTACACACCCACACACTTACAATATATGTACATATATCAATATATGTACATACAGATACACACACACGCACACACACATACAGTATATGTATGTACATATATGCATATATATGTACATACTGTACAGAAACACACACTTACACACCCACACACATACAATATATGTACATAAATGACAGATACACACACACACTAACATGCGCACGCACGCACACACACACATATACATATATATATATATATATATATATATATATATATATATATACACACACACATTATATATATACACACACACATTATATATATATATATATATATATATATATATATATATATATATATATATATATATATATACATATATTAGATTAGATTAGCTAGTACTTTATTTATTCCGTCAGGAGAGTTCCTTCAGGAAAATTACAATTTTCAGCACAATCCCATTCAAGATCAGACAAACATTAAAGGGAGACAGAACAGGATCGCTGACGGGTCTGCCGGCTTCCAGCGCCCCTTACAAAAAAAGATGAGATACAGTTAAACAAGGGGGGGAGAAAAAAATAGAAGATTAAAATAAAATAAAAAAATCGGTCTTAGCCTGGGCCCTGGGGTGCAGACTGAGGCCAAGGGAAAAAAACAACAACTCATAGCCATAGTACACATCCCTCTTCAGGATGTGTAGGTTGATTGGCAACACTAAATTGGCCCTAGTGTGTGAATGTGAGTGTAAATGTTGTCTATCTGTGTTGGCCCTGTGATGAGGTGGCGACTTGTCCAGGGTGTACCCTGCCTTCCGCCCGATTGTAGCTGAGATAGGCGCCAGCGCCCCCCGCAACCCCGAAAGAGAATAAGCGGTAGAAGATGGATATATATATATATATATATATATATATATATATACATATATATATATTACACACACACACACACACACATATTTGAATAGATGTATATAAATATATTCATATACAGTATATATATACATATATTTATATACAGTACAATTAAATTGTATGAAAATACACATTTAAACTTACAAGATAGTCAGAGACAAATAACGATATAACATATAAATAAAATAAAAGTTAAACATTCTAATTAATACATTTTATAATTCTATTCATCCATCTATTCATTATATATTTGGGGGCCTTTAAAGTAGTGATATAATCACAGCACTAAAAAAAATGTTTTAAGTCACATTAAAAATATACATTTTTAAAAATGCTCTTCTGTCTTAACTTAAAAAAATAATTCACAAATTATGAATTATGTTTATCTATTTAGGATGAATTACATGCACCTGGGGATAGGTTGATAGGCAACACTAAATGGTCCCTAGTGTGTGAATGTGAGTGTGAATGTTGTCTGTCTATCTGTGTTGGCCCTGCGATGAGGTGGCGACTTGTCCAGGGTGTACACAGCCTCCTGCCGATTGTAGCTGAGATAGGCATCAGCGCCCCACGCGACCCCAAAGGGAATAAGCGGTAGAAATGGATGGATGGACGGAAATTTTTTTACCAAACTTAAAAAATATATATTTAAGTGAAATTGAAAATGCTACTTAAAAATATAAAGTTATACTTATTATAAAACGTTTTTATTTAAGATGTCCGTGTTGTCTTACTGCAATAAAACCAACTCGACCAAAACAAAACTGTTTTGAGAATTAAGGTTTTATTTTTGCACTAGTTCAGAAAATAACATGGTGGTGTGTATTACACAACTGTCCAGCAGAGGGCGTTAAAGAGCCTGTAATGGCCTTTAGTAGTTCAGTACTGAAACGTTGGATGACTGGAAGTGGAAAGAAGTGAAGTGAAATGAATTATATTTATATAGCGCTTTTCTCAAGTGACTCAAAGCGCTTTACATAGTGACACCCAATATCCAAGTTACATTTAAACCAGTGTGGGTGGCACTGGGAGCAGGTGGGTAAAGTGTCTTGCCCAAGGACACAACGGCAGTAACTAGGATGGCACAAGCGGATTAATTAATATCGTCAAATTAATCCAAATCAAATATGAGCTAAATCCTTAGTTTGCGTTGACAACATGTGTACTTTAATGAAGGGAGAACACCACAATGGAGAGAATAAACGGACCGTGACGTCACGTGATGGCTCCCAGATTTGACCCGGGGTGTCCATGAGTCAGTGTGAGATTGTGTTATTCTTGGAAGAGGACTACCTGGAAGTCCACGAGGAATAGTTTCCTCCCAGAGAGCGAGAGAGAGAAGCTCGTACAAATCCAGCGTGATATTAGAGGAGATTCAAACAGACCACATTGAAGAAACGCCTCACACGGTCTGACGCCGCCATCTTTTATAGTCCACCTGACCACATCGCCAAAAAACCCTGTGGAGGAGCATGTCAAATGTTACTGGGGAGGGGGGGGGTGTGTAGGTGTGCAGGTGTGCTCCAGTAAAGATCCAGCACGTCGGGATTCAGAAAAAAAAATTGTTTCTATGCGGCGGAGAATGAGCTTAGCTTAGCTGCACTCCTCACAGTTGCAGGCCAGGATGTATCTGTAGGTGGCGGTGATGCGTGTGCCGCCGGCGCAGCGCAGCCGCACCGCCTTGAGCTTGGAGGTGTGTGGCCGGCAGCAGGAGCAGGTGCTCTTGAAGGGCTGCTTCAGCACCGAGCTGAAGGAGATGAGCGGGTCGGAGCGCGTAGTCCAGCTGCAGTGGCCCTCGCACCGCGCCAGCAGAACCATCTGGAAGGAAAGAAGATGTTGACGAGAACGAAGGTGTCGACGTTGCAGTGACTTACAAAGTCAAAGAGGATTTGCTTCATTGCTGTGCGTCGAAAATACACACAAAAACACACATTTTTACGCACGCCCAACAATTGGCAAGTAAAAAAATAAACCATTTTATTTGAGTTAAAGGCCTACTGAAACCCACTACTACCCACCACGCAGTCTGATAGTTTATACATCAATGATGAAATATTAACATTGCAACACATGCCAATACGGCCTTTTTAGTTTACTAAATTACAATTTTAAATTTCCCGGGAGTTTCGTCTTCGAAACGTCGTGTAATGATGACGTGTACGCAAGACGTCACGCGTTTTAAGGAAATATGAGCACTGCGCACACACACAGCTAAAAGTCGTCTGCTTTAACGGCATAATTCCACAGTATTTTGGACATCTGTGTTGCTGAATCTTTTGCAATTTGTTCAATTAATATTGGAGAAGTCACAGTAGAAAGATGGAGTTGGGAAGCTTTAGCCTTTAGCCACACAAACACACGGTGATTCCTTGTTTAAAATTCCTGGAGATCAAACTTTCCTATGGATCAGAGCGCGGTCAAGCAGACATGAATCCCAACCGAATGTCAACCAGCAGGTTTCAGTGAGAAAATTGTGGTTAAAAAGTCGCTTCTTACCGGAGAAAAGCTGAGCTTGTGCCGTCCATAGCTGCCGTCGACTCCCCTGAGACACTGTGCGTCAAGACACCCGTGGAGACACCCATCCGACTATCAGGTACTATTTAACTCACTAAAACACTAGCAACACAATAGAAAGATAAGGGATTTCCCAGAATTATCCTAGTAAATGTGTCTAAAAACATCGGAATCTGTCCCAATGCAATCGCGTTTTTTTTCCGTTTTTTTTCTAGTCCGTCGCTATCAATATCCTCATACACAAATCTTTCATCCTCGCTCAAATTAATGGGGAAATTGTCGTTTTCTCGGTCCGGATAGCACTTTTTGTTGGAGGCTCCCATTAAAAACATTGTGAATATGTGAGGAGCCCCCACACTTGCGACGTCATCGTCTGCGACTTCCGGTAGAGGCAGGGCTTTTCTCTTAACACCGAAAGTTGTAAACTTTATCTTGGATGTTCTCTACTAAATCCTTTCAGCAAAAATATGGCAATATCGCGAAATGATCAAGTATGACACATAGAATGGACCTGCTATCCCCGTTTAAATGAAAAAATCTCATTTCAGTAGGCCTTTAAAACTTTTGGCATTGATATTCCAGACTTTTGGCAGTTAAAGGGGAAACAAGCTCAACTTGTCAGTTAACCTGTGAGTTATCCGTCTCGTCTGCCCGCCATTTTACTTCCCACCCTGTTTCTTCTTCTTTGTTAATTTTGGCGGACGGCACCATGCGCAAATAACAGTGGCTCCGCAGGCTGTAATTTGACTGAGGAGCACCACCAGAAGGCCAATTATGGACGCTCTTAGTGCAAGTGTGTGGACCGAGCAAGGTGCAATATCACTGCCAAACGTTTTCTCTTGAAGAAAATGTTTTTTTGTACTTGCAAATCGTTTTTTTACTTGGTGATTTTTTTTTTATATCTTTGCAAATCGTTTTTATCCTTAAACAAAATTGATTTTATACTGGTGAATCATTTTTTAAGTAAAGAACATAGTTTTCATACTTGCAATGTTTTTTGTTACATAAAATGTTTTTTATACTTGCTAATCGTTTTTTATTAAAGAAAATTGTTCTGTACTTGTAAATAGTTTTTTTATTGAATAAAATAGTTTTTTATACTTGCTATTTGTTTTTTTAACTGAAGAAAATTGTTTTTATACTTGAAAATCGTTTTTTATCCTTAAACAAAATTGATTTTATACTAGCGAATCATTTTTTTAAGAAAATAGTTTTCATACCTGCGAATCTTTTTTTGTTACATGAAATTGTTTTTATACCTGCTAATCGTTTTTTTAATTTAATAAACTTATTTTTACCACTTGCTAATCGTTTTTTATTAAATAAAATTGTTCTATACTTGTAAATTGGTTTTTAATTTGAATAAAAGTGTTTATTATACTTGCTATTTATTTTTTTAACAGAAGAAACTAGTTTCTATACTTGCAAATCGCTTTTTTTAATCAAATATTTTTGTATATATTTTTGCTAATCGCCTTCATAATTGAAGAAAATAGTTGTTATACTTGCAAATTGTTTATATCCTTAAACAAAATTGATTTTCTACTGGCAAATCATTTTTTAAGTTAAGAAAATAGTTTTCATACCTGCGAATCCTTTTTCTGTTACATAAAATGTTTTTTATACTTGCTAATCATTTTTTTTAATTGAATAAACTTGTTTTTTATACTTGCTAATCGTTTTTTATTAAAGAAAATTGTTCTATACTTGTAAATTGCTTTTTTAATTGAATAAAATTGTTTTTTATACTTGCTATTTGTTTTTTTTAACAGAAAAAAATAGTTTTTAGTACTTGCAAATCGCTTTTTTAACTAAATATTTTTTATATATGTATTTGCTAATTACCTTCATAATTGAAGAAAATGTTTTTTATACTTGCAAATTGTTTATATCCTTAAAGAAAATTGATTTTACACTGGCAAATTATTTTTTAAGTAAAGAAAATAGTTTTCATTGCTGCATATCTTTTTTTTGTTACATAAAATGTTTTTTTATACTTGCTAATTGTTTTATTATTTGAATAAACTCGTTTTTTATACTATCTAATCGTTTTTTATCAAAGAAAATTGTTCTGTACTTGTAAATTGTTTTTTTAATTGAATAAAATTGTTTTTTACACTTGCTATTCGTTTTTTTAACAGAAATAAATCGTTTTTATACTTGCAATTCGCTTTTTTAACAAAATATTTTTTTATAAATATTTGCTAATCGCCTTCATAATTGAAGAAAATTTCTTTTCTACTTGCAAATTGTTTTTTATCCTTAAAGAAAATTGATTTTATACTGGCAAATTATTTTTTAAGTAAAAAAAATAGTTTTCATACCTGCGTATCGTTTTTTTTGTTACATAAAATGTTTTTTATACTTGCTAATCATTTTTTTATTTGAATAAACTTGTTTTTTATACTTGCTAATCGTTTTTTATTAAAGAAAATTGTTCTATACTTGTAAATTGCTTTTTTAACTGAATACCATTGTCTTCTATACTTGCTATTTATTTTTTAACAGAAGAAAATAGTTTTTATACTTGCAAATCGCTTTTTTAATTAAATATATTTTTATATATATATTTGCTAATCGCCTTTTTAATTGAAGAAAATAGGTTTTATACTTGCAAATTGTTTATGTCCTTAAAGAAAATTGTTTTTTTTTTTCTGGCGAATCATTTTTTAAGTAAAGAAAATAGTTTTCATACCTGCGAATCATTTCTTTGTTACGTAAAATTGTTTTTATTACTTGCTAATCGTTTTTTAATTGAATAAACTTGTTTTTTATACTTGCTAATCATTTTTATTAAAGAGAAAAATTATATACTTGCTGATCGTATTTTGTTGTAGAAAAGTGCTTTTTTAATTGAATAAAATAGTGTTTTATACTTGCTATTTGTTTTTTTAACTGAAGAAAATTGTTTTTATACTTGCGAATCGCTTTCTTAATTGAATATATATATATATATATATATATATATATATATATATATATATATATATATATATATATATATATATATATACATACATATTTCCTAATCGCTAGTTTTTATACGTGGGAATCATTTTTTTGATTGCGGAAAATTGTTTTTATTCCAGCAATTTTTTTTTCATTTTTTTTTTTTTTTACTTACGAATCGTTGGGCGTGTGCCATAGTTTGCGACAGTGGTGTGCCGTCAGGGCCAGCAAGGCCTTCTCTGATGTTCTAACATAACCAGAAATCATGATTATAATTAAAGATAAAAGTATTTTTTTATTTACTTCCCATAAATATCAGCGAAACCCCAAAAAGTCACAGCAGGTGTTTTGTGGAGCGCATTGAATTCTCTGAGAAATTTCCCATAGTCAATCCCAATTTGGACTTTAATAACCACGCTGCTGTGCAGTGCATTTCGCCGAAAAATTATAGCACAAGCAGAGAAGTAAAGTGAATATTTTCTACCATATCTTTAACCTTTAATGGGCAGCGGTTCAGAAGGAGTCGAGTTAGGTTAGGCCAGGGTGTCAAAAGTACTGCGCGCGGTCCGGATCATGGCGGGGAACAGGTTTTATCCGGCCCGCGTGATGAGTTTGCTAAGTATTAAAATGAGCTGCTTTTTTTCAACGTAAGAAACTGCTGTTCTATATGTGTCCACTGGATGTCACAATAGCAATTCTGTTAGACAAGCAAACGGGCCAAGCAAGAGGTTCATGTACACAGTAAAGGGTGACTGTGGCTCCTCCTCCTTGACTCACATGAAACTTAAAACCTTCTGCTTCGAACACATGGTCATTTGGCACCCTTACTCCCCCATAATGTGTCCGTCAAAAACAAGGAAACTTAACCCTTTTGAATAGTTTTTACTTCCATTTTTTACGATTTGTTGAGTTCGCACTGGATTGATACGTGGACATGACAAAGGAGGTATTTGATACCTAGGAGAGTTCCCTTGTGGATCATTAAAGTTTGTTTAAGTCTATGTTGTGTTTTTTGTCCAATCCCAGAAAGACTGCAATATAAAGTTTAATCCAGGCTTTGTAGATAGACTCACTGTGTTTTTGATGCTGCACCAATTTCCTCAGAATTTTTAACAAACTTGAAGTGTTTTGTCCAGAGGGTTTTTTGTTATTTCTACGTTTTCAGAATTTGCTTGTTCTATTATTTTGGCCAAAGTAAAACAAAGAAAACAACCTGGATGTTAGGAACTCGCATGGCTGCCATTTTTGTGACCCCAAGATGCAGGAACCAGGAGAGCGAAGTGGAGGTAAGATGAGTTTTAATCTCATAGAACAGAAAATTAAGCAGTCTTGCATTCAAACGTTCCAAACATAGAGTGATCTTCGAGCGCTGAGGAGTGTTCGAGTGAAACATAAATAGACATATTCTGATTGGCCGCAGGTTTGGACCAGGTGCCAATCAACAGCAGGTGAGTGAACAAAGACAGTGCTCAGAAGAACAAGTGGAAACCAAAACAAAAGCACTGATAGGCAGTAAGTACAAAAACAAGGAAATAAACAGAAATGAAGTGACCGATCGTCACACTGGAGTTGTCTTTATTTTTAAGTTATCGTGCCATGATTTTACCTTTCCGGCCGGCCCACCTGGAAATAGATTTTCCCGCATGCGGCCCCCGAGCTAAAATTACTTTGACAACCCTGGCTTAGGCGCTAAAGAGAGTCAGTCATTAATGCACATTTGTATATTTGTGCCTCAATTGTGTACATTTATGTACAGAATCTGTGGTAGATTGGAATACTTTGATGTTGTTTGTTGAATTCACCAGTTATTTTTATTTGATCATGTCAGAATAGTCACAACAGTGCATGATACGCTGCAGGGTGAGAAAAACATCTACAATAAGAAATGTGTAAAAAAAACATTTTTACGTAACTTTGCCAAAATTGTTCCCAGACATGATTAATCAAAGACATGCTATCAATTATTTTTTTTTAAATAAATTAATGATCATTTAGTAAAGAGTTCAAGTTCTGCAAAGCAACACGTGGCTAATGATTATTTACTGTATATGTAAGTAGCATCATTTTTGTTTTGTTCCTCCGTTATTATCCGTAGTTTTGATCAAGTTACATTTCAAAATGTCAAAGTTTTTGACAATACACTGCCAGCTATACCACAATACCCCGAAACCAAACAAGACATAGACGTCCTTCATTAAAGCATTTTGGATGTATAATACTTTGGACTTTTTTTGCTCAAATCTCTCAATCAATTTCAGCCCTAAAACAAATATACATAAAGGTTTTTTCTTCCCATTTGAAAGCCTTTTGATAAAATAATGTTACAGTTTTTAATTAGTAAACATTTGCATAACATTATTTATTTGAATCATTTAAATCTGTGAACAGAAGGCCTTTAAAAGGGTCACACAAAAAGTTACACGTATTTGTTTAGGACAGAAGTCTGAGAAGCAAAAAAAGTTTTTAAAATATAGGCAAAATGTTTTTGCGGCCTAAAAACGTAAAGACTTTTTGTTTGACTGTTCGGCTTTTAAGATCATTCAAATCGAGGGAAAATGTTACCCGCTAGCTAAAGTTGAATTTCATTGTACACGAGAGGGACAAGCGGTAGAAAATTTATGAATGTTCTTTAAATTAGTCCGATTTCTCAAATAGTTTGGCTCTAAATAAGCCTCCTACAGCCCATGGAAACACCTTAATCCAATCGTGTTCGGTTTTTGAAAAATCGGACTAACACTCCTGGATTAAAGCAGATATCTTGAGGGGGTATGTGCGGCTGGAGAGGACCCTTCGTATCGCCCTAAGTAAATCTAAAAGGCCTCGTTACGATTCTCAAGTTATTCATGACAAAGACAGGAACAAAACGAGGATTTGTATCGGGGATGCCTTTGAAAGATGGAGAGGATTGAAGGTTTGATTTTTTTCATCTGACGCCAAACTTGCTAATTTCCTCTTTGATAGGTAAGGCATTTACGTTTTCTTATTACTTGTAAAACATGAAAATGGACATTTGGTATGTAAACTATATTGTCCAATACAGTCTATGATCTTGTCTAACAAAGCTGGTATGTTCCTGCAACAAATGCTTAGTGTGATGGTGCTCAGCCCCTAGTGTAAGCTTAGCATGCTAGCATGCAAGCTAACGGGGGAATTGATTGATTGATTGAAATTTCTATTAGTAGATTGCACAGTACAGTACATATTCCGTATAATTGACCACTAAATGGTAACACCCGAATAAGTTTTTCAATTTGTTTAAGTCGGGGACCACCTTAATCAATTCATGAAAATTCATGCCTGTTAGCCTGTATGTCTATGTGTATTCAAACTGACAGGGAAAAGTATATTTTTCGACAAATAAAACCTATGTGGATATGGGTAATGTCAGTGCCTATTTCCTTCTCAATATGCTGAAACGCTGAGAAAATGGGATCCAACATTAGCACGACTGTCATCATGGCAATGTGAAATGTATGGAGACAGCCAAATCACATGATAAAATAATTCCTCATTGGTGTTTGCATATTGTGGACTACATGTACCAAGTTATATGGCAATCCGAAACGTTTAAAATAAGAGCCTATAGGCATACTTTGGTAAAATGTCTCCTCTTTAGTTTTGTGCCTACATTAGGCTACTAAGCATGCTCTACTTATTTTCACCAGTACAACCATTGTTAGCGTTGGTTGTAGTTTAGTCTTTGTTTTCTTATAGTACTGACAATAACCATATAATTGTCTATGTACTATGTCCAGCATTAAAAGATTACAGTTGGTAGAAAATGCAGCTGCTAGACTCTTGACAAGAACAAGAAAGTTTGATCATATTACGCCTGTACTGGCTCACCTGCACTGGCTTCCTGCGCACTTAAGATGTGACTTTAAGGTTTTACTACTTACGTATAAAATACTACACGGTCTAGCTCCAGCCTATCTTGCCGATTGTATTGTACCATATGTCCCGGCAAGAAATCTGCGTTCAAAGAACTCTGGCTTATTAGTGATTACCAGAGCCCAAAAAAAGTCTGCGGACTATAGAGCGTTTTCTATTCGGGTTCCAGTACTCTGGAATGCCCTCCCGGTAACAGTTCGAGATGCCACCTCAGTAGAAGCATTTAAGTCCCATCTTAAAACTCATTTGTATACTCTAGCCTTTAAATAGACTCCCTTTTTAGACCAGTTGATCTGCCTTTTCTTTTCTCCTCTGCCCCCCTCTCCGTTGTGGAGGGGGGGAAGGCACAGGGCAGGCACAGGACTGGTGGCCATGGATGAAGTGCTGGCTGTCCAGAGTCGGGACCCGGGGTTGACCGCTTGCCTGTGTATCGGTTGGGGACATCTCTGCGCTGCTGACCCGACTTCGCTTGGGATGGTCTCCTGCTGGCCCCACTATGGACTGGACTCTCACAATATTATGTAAGATCCACTATGGACTGGACTTTCAAAATAATGTTAGACCCACTCGACGTCCATTGCTTTCTGTCTCCCATAGAGGGTGGGGTTTGCCCACATATGCGGTCCTCTCCAAGGTTTCTCATAATCATTCACATTGCCGTCCCACAGGGGGGAGTTTTTCCTTGCCCTTATGTGGACTCTGTATTGCGGATATCGTTGTGGCTTGTGTAGCCCTTTGAAACACTTGTGATTTAGGGCTATATAAATAAACATTGATTGATTGATATTTGTTGTGATATTGTACGTGGGCATGACGTACTTCTTCCTAAAAATAACCTAATTTCTGTGTAAAATGTGTGCGTTAGATATTTGTTATTGACAAAACGCTTGTCTATTCAGCTATTTTGGTCCCTGCACCACAACACCTAGTAAGAGGCAGTGGAAGTTTGAAGTTCCTAGGAAGAGCCCCGTCCATCGAGCTGGATTCGGTTGCGTACCTGGCAACCTCAGTCAGGGAGAGGACGAGAGGACAACCGAATTTTGACCGTGATTGCAATACCATTTCTGGCCACATTTTGTCATATGGATCCTTTAAAGGCGAATAGTAAAGTGTACAAAAAACTTTCCACGCTGCATTTGTGCACTCCAAACTGTCTAGAAATAAATCAGTAATTTAGTAAATAAATTGGTTTGATATTAACAATATCAAACCAGAGTCATGTATCCAACAAACAAGAAGTCTGGAGCTAAAGTCAATGAGCAGTTTCTGTAAGCGCAAAAATTATGATTAAAGTACATATGCTGTATTTTCATTTGCACTTTAAATGTAGTGACAATTCAGTTAAGAAATATATTCATGATTAATTTAGTTTATTTTAGCACAACATAATTGTGTGTAAATTCATTTTTCGACAGCTATTTTCAAGTCCCTTCTTATGCACCATGCGGTCAGGCTTAGGCCTGACTCAGGGAAAAGGACGACCCTGCCATGCAGAGTTCAACAGGATATGGAGGGTATGGCATGGAGGGGGGTGTACCTGGGACGCTAGGTACACCGTTGAGCCCTCTGGAGACGTCGTGGGCTTCAATCAAAGAAACGTCGATGAAGCGGGGTGCCCACCCGAAGACCCCAATGACATACTTACCCTCCCTTTCACCACTCCACACCGACTGCTACCATCAAGATTGTTCCTACTTACCAAAGGGATTGAAACATCTAGTTCTATTTGCTTTACTAATTATTAGCCTGACCATAGCCTAGGCCAAAGCCCATGTGCCACCTAAACAATAATCTTTGTTTGTTCCGTATCATTTGACAAGGATGTAAAATTGTGAGTAGGTTGGATGTAATTATTGAATATGATTGAAATCAAGAGTAAGATTACTAATTTTGTGTTGATATTTGAGTGGAAAATTAGGGCCCGAGGTCAAAATGGTTAAGAACCCCTGTTGTATAACACAATCAGAAATACTTACCGTTTTTTTTGGAGTATAAGGCGCACTTAAAATCCTTGAATTTTCTCAAAAATCGACAGTGCGCTTTATAACCCGTTGCACCTAATGTAAGGAATATTTCTTGTTGTGCTTACCAATCTTGAAGCAATTTTATTTGGTACTTGGTGTAATGATAAGTGTGACCAGTCTCTTATGTGTGACTAGTCACACATAAGAGATACCGGTTCGTGTAAACTGCACTATGACGCCAGTAAACAACACCAAAACTTAAAAAAATCAATTGAAAATATAGAATATTACACACAGCGCTCAAAAATCTGCCAAAATGTTTTAGTATGACTTTGAGGGCCGCACCGCATGATGGATTGTCAGTGCATTACTGCTACCGTGGTAAGAGATACAAGTATTACTATGGTGCGTGTACACAATAAGTACCGCAAAATGGCACCCATTAGCAGACATTATCTGCCGTTTTGTTTCACAATATTATGCAAAACCATGAATTACCATGAATTGATTAACATGGACCCTGACTTAAATAAGTTGAAAAACTTACTCAGATAAATGATAAATGGGTTGTACTTGTATAGCGCTTTTCTACCTTCAAGGTACTCAAAGCGCTTTGACACTACTTCCACATTTACCCATTCACACACACATTCACACACTGATGGAGGGAGCTGCCATGCAAGGCGCCAACCAGCACCCATCAGGAGCAAGGGTGAAGTGTCTTGCTCAGGACACAACGGACGTGACGAGGTTAGTACTAGGTGGGATTTGAACCAGGGACCCTCGGGTTGCGCACGGCCACTCTCCCACTGCGCCACGCCGTCCCTATGTTACCATTTAGTGGTCAATTGTACGGAATATGTACTGTACTGTGCAATCTTCTAATAAAAGTTTCAATCAATCAAAAAACATTTTTTTTTTTACCTTCTGGTACCTGCGGATATGTATTTGGGATCTGCATAAGTCCTGAAAATGTATGCATGTCCGCCCATGTAGTGTAGGCCGACGCCGTAGTCGAAATGCTTCTTCTTTTTCTCTTTCTTCTTGTTGTGGGACATTCATCTGTTGCCATTTTTAATATAAAGTAGTGTGAAGTTCTTACTTGCTGTATATCTGTCGGTAAACTCGCCATGAAAGCGCTAAAACATACCGGTGTAGTGAGTTTACATTATTCACCCAAGGAACTTTAGTTATATAGAGGGTTCTGGTCGGACGGTTTTTCACGGGAGATATTTCCGGCCTTGTTGATGTTGCAGTAGTGAGCCACGGATGAGAAAATGCTGCACAGTGTTTGATTGAAGTAAAGTCTGAATGTCATTAAAACAGTTAGCTCCATCTTTTGACACTTCTTCCACTCCCGTCCTTGTACGCTACACCGCTACAACAAAGATGACGGAGAAAAGACGCTGTCGAAGGTGAGCCACGTAAATAAGACCGTCCACAAAAAAGCGCTTCCTGAAGCGGCTTGAAGATGATCTGTAAAACATCATCAATGCAACATTTTGACCAAAGAACCACCATTAAATGTTATGTAGACCATAAGTAAGTGTTTTCCATTTAGAAAAAAATTATAATATGAGTCCTTTAATGAGCCTTATAATCCAGTGCGCCTTTTGTATGAAAATAACTGAAAATGCCCAGACCCGCTCATCGGCAGTGCGCCTTTTAATCCGATGCGCCCTATGGTCTGGAAAATAGGGTAAGATGTTTTAAGTGTTTATTTTTTTACATTCTATTTGTAAATTTGAAAAAAACATTTGTAAAATGTTTTAACACTTGTAGTTATGTTTGTATTTTTTTTTTCATTACATGAAAACTACAGCAAAAAGCTTTTAATATTTGTGCAATGATTTAGGGAACATTTGATTGGCAGAGGTCGGTGCCGTTTTAATTCCACGTGGTCGTCACACAAGAGAAATTGTTGCAGTTTGACAGGCTGAGCCTCAGCTGGGCCAAAGACAGTCTTAAAGTGGCGACGACACGCCTGCACTTCGCCACGTGTCCGTGTGTGTGTGTGTGTATGTTCTTGTATTTCTACCCTTCTTGAGACATCAACAATGAAAAGTACCTTCCATATGAGGATCAGTGAACAAGTTAGGACAAAAATCATGGTCCTAATACGGAAAACCATTGCATCTAATATAGCAGTTTTTTTCAACCGCTGTGCCATGGGACAGTGAGATACAGTCTGGTGTGCCGTGGGAGATTATATAATTTCACCTATTTAGGTTAAAAATATTGTTTGCAAACCAATAATTATAGTCCGCAAATTATGTGTTGTTGTTGAGTGTCCATGCTGTTTAGAGCTCGACTGAGTAACTGAGTAATACTCTTCCATATAAATAGGTGGCAGCGGTAGCTAATAGCTTTGTAGATGTCGGAAACAGCGGGAGGCAGTGTGCAGGTAAAAAGGTGTCTAATGCTTAAACCAAAACTAAACAAAAGGTGAGTGCCCTTAAGAAAAGGCATTGAAGCATAGGGATGGCTATCCAGAATGAAATTAAAGCTGAATCGGCTACATAGTAAACTAAAACAGAATGCTGGACGACAGCAAAGACTTACTGTGGAGCAAAGACGGCGTCCACATCTGAACATGACATGACAACCAACAATGTCCCCACAAAGAAGGATAACAACTACTGAAATATTCTTGATTGTTAAAACGAAGTGGATGTAGGAAATATTGCTCAAAAGAAGACATGCAACTACAACAGGAAAACACCAAAAAAAGAGAAAAGGCCACCAAACCGGAAGCACAAGACAAGAACTAAAACATTACAAACAGGAAAACAGCATAAAAACACAAAATAAGTCACGCCGTGATGTGACAGGTGGCGACCGTAGCACACCTACTTTGAGACAAGAGCTATATTAATGCATGGTTGGTTATGGTTTGAATTCATATACAACAAATGCGATAACAACTTTTTATTGTCAACTGAGTTTTGTTTTTTGATGATTTTTGCTAGTGGTGTGCCTCTGGATTTTTTCAACGCAAAAAATGTGAACTGGCGAGAAAAAGGTTGAAAAACACTGTAATAGATAATGTTTCATTTGCACCCCTGGTGGTGAAATCTATTACAATGAGGGTGGTCTCAAAAAGGTGGGTTTTTTCAAATTGACCGTGTGTCGGTTTTAAAAGTGCTCCCCTTCTGGTCAAAATATGAAATAACAACTTTGTGTAAGATGTTGAAATGTGCCCCCTTTGGCCAAAATTAATAAAACAAATAAAATAAATATGTATATAGAGACAAACTGTAATTACTTAATGTAAATAATGAAGATTAAAAACCAATTACAAACAAAAAAATATATATATATTTTTTCTTTTTTCTAAAATCAGTCTTTTTCTCACGGTGTGTATAAAATTGGTAACAATTTGTCATATTCATTGTGTTTCTGTAGTGTCGCAATATTTTCTCATCAAATTATTATTTTTTATGTCAAATTATTACTTTTTAAAGCAAAATGGTGACATTTGTCATATAAAATTCTGACTTTTATCACAATATTGCAATTTTTGTTGTTGTTATTATAAAATAGTGAAATTTTTTTAATCGTAATTTTGCCAAGTAAAATTCTAATTATTATTATAACATTGCCAAAATGTAAAAGTTTTCTTATAAAATTGTGACTTTTGTCGAGTAAAATTACGGCTCTATTTATAAAATTGCCTAAATGTTTAGCTATTCTTGTAAAATTGCGACTGTTACTGAGTAAAATTCCAACTTTTATCATAATATTTCACAAATGTTACGTTTTTCTTTTCAAATTTTGACTTTTATCATACAAATGCCAAACTTCTAAGTTTTACTTTTTAAATTGTAGCCTTTTTCTTGTGAAATTCCAACTCATTTTTCACAACAAGCTTTTTTTTAATATTTGCATAGCATGTATACATTATCCATCCATTCATTTTCTACTGCTTATTCCCTTTGGGTTCGCGGGGGGCGCTGGTGCCTATCTCAGCTACAATCGGGCGGAAGGCGGTGTTCACCCTGGACAAGTTGCCATCTCTTGGCAGGGCCAACACAGATAGACAGACAACATTCACACACTAGAGACCATTTAGTGTTGCCAATCAACCTATCCCCAGGTGCATGTCTTTGGAGGTGGGAGGAAGCCGGAGTACCGGAGGGAACCCACGCATTATTTAGTTTGTGACATGCAAACTCCACACAGAAAGATCTCGAGCCCAGGATTGAACCCTGACTACTCAGGACCTTCGTATTGTGAGGCAGACGCACTAACCCCTCTCCCACCGTGAAGCCCCATGTATACATTATTAATGTTGTAAATCCAAATTTTTACACATCTAGAAAGGGTGGTCCTAAAGAGGTAGGCACTTTTCTCAGGTCTCAAGAAGGTGACTAATACAAGAATGTGTGTGTGAGAGTGTGTGTGAGTGTGTGTGTCCCAGACAGGCCTTTGTCAAAGTGGGTACACGGGTGGCGACACGCAGCAGCTGACAGACAAACATGACACAGGAGTCTGTTTAGGGAGGCGACAGGAATGCAGCGACAACGCCGCCCTGACAGACAGGCCACTAATCAGGCGAGGGTCGGCGAGACGTACACGCGACTTCGCCTCCCTCAACTCTGACAGACACTCGAGCCAAATAGGAGGGCTCATGTCAAAGAGGTGAAGACACGTGGCACAGCGTGACCCCCGCTCTCATGCCAAGAGTGACTCGTCTTGTCTCGGCGGCTATCTCTGTTTGCAGGTGCAAGGCTGGGAGATTCCCGTTTTGTTGTTCCAAGACCAGCGCTTCTTTATCTCAGCCTTGAGGCAGGAAAGTAGAAGCTCGGGAGGTGGGATATATATAAACAAAGGAAAACATGGATGAGGACTACAGTAAGATAATATTTGTTCTGTACCTTAGCAGTCCTGCTGGTTTGAAAGCTGTGTCAACGTCCTAATCTCCTGAGACCCAGCCATGCTTTTCAGTTCCCAACGCAAAATCACGCGGCCAGTTTAAAAACAGTTGTGCTGTGCAGATGACACCCAAAGCTGTCGAGTCATATGTCACTTGGTCCAATGAAATTGACCATCTGCCTTCCCGAAATGTCCGCTGGCGTGCCTATTGTGAGTATTTGTAAGTTATTGTGTTTTAAAAAGAAGAAAGTTGGTGTTTTTTTTAAGATCTAAGATACTGAACGATAACAATGGTTGATGCTTTAAAAAAACAGAGGTGTCCAAAGTGAGACCTGGGGGCCATTTGCGGCCCATTATAAAAAATATTATTACAAAAAAAAAGTAGACTAAAAGAGCAAACAGGTGAAATGTAATGAGAAAAAGTTGCAATGTTTTTATTTAAACCAGGGGTCCCCAAACTTTTTGACTCAGAGCCCGCATTGGGATACAACAATTTGGCCAGGCTCCGGGCTGTGGATATGGATATACACATATCTATATTTTCGAGGTTTCTGTGGTTTATCCATTATATTGTGCTCAATACCATGGTAGAGCGGAATATACGTTAGGTCAGGAAAAAACACAGAGGCTATATCATCCCTACAAGCCTGTTTGGCAGGTTTCCCTGCTCTTCAGGGGATTTTATAAAATCCCTTGACATATATATAATGTATAGCCTGTGTGTTATTTCCTTACCTATCGTATATCCATCCATCCATTTTTTACCGCTTATTCCCTTTTGGGGTCGCGGGGGGCGCTGGCGCCTATCTCAGCTACAATCGGGAGGAAGGCAGGGTACACCCTGGACAAGTCGCCACCTCATCACAGGGCCAACACAGATAGACAGACAACATTCACACTCACATTCACACACTAGGGCCAATTTAGTGTTGCCAATAAACCTATCCCCAGGTGCATGTCTTTGGAAGTGGGAGGAAGCCGGAGTAAACGGAGGGAACCCACACATTCACGGGGAGAACATGCAAACTCCACACAGAAAGATCCTGAGCCTGGATTTGAACCCAGGACTGCAGGAACTTCGTATTGTGAGGCAGACGCACTAACCCCTCTCCCACCGTGAAGCCACCTATCGTATATACATATATATATATATATATGTATATACGATAGGTAAGGAAACAACACACCCTGGACAAGTTGCCACCTCATACATATATAAATATATATATATATATATATATATATATATATATATATACATATATAAATATATATATATATATATATATATATATATATATATATCCTTTTTCTACCGCTCATTCCTTTCGGAGTCGCGGGGGGTGCTGGAGCCTATATCAGCTACAATCGGGCGGAAGGCGGTGTATACCCTGGACAAGTTGCCACCTCATATATATATATATATATATATATATATATTCATATATGTATGAGGTGGCAACTTGTCCAGGGTGTGTTGTTTCCTTACCTATCGGAGAGGGAAGTCTGGGTTTCCCTGCTTAGGCTGTTGCCCCCGCGACCCGACCTCGGATAAGCGGAAGATGATGGATGGATGGATATATATATATATATATATATATATATATATATATATATATATATATAGTAGTATATACATATTCCTTGTGCACTAACTGACTGAAAGAGTGCGCACTTTGCCAATGATGTCTCGTTATCAATAAGAAAATGCATTTTTAGACAATATGATTTGCCTCAGTGGCTAGGAGACCCCGAGAGCAACAAGCAGTAGAAAATGGATTAGAAAGGACAAATTTAAAAAATAATTATTTACAAAAAAACTTTTTGGGATTTTGGATACTGGCCGTAGTTTGGGGACCCCATTTTAACTGTCATTGCTCTAAAAATAATAATGACTCAGAATCAATGTTGTCACTACACACTGTTGTCACTAATCACTACACACCGTAGCTCACTGACGTCAAACTGTAAACAAACGCCATTGGTGGATATACACATAACATCCACTGTAATGATACCAAGTACAGGAGGGTATCTAGTCGATAGTACTATGATTATGTCAATATTTTTAGCATCACAAAATCTTTTTTTGTTTTTTTATTTTATTTATATAATGTTTATAAACTAAGTAAATATGTCCCTGGACACATGAGGACTTTGAATATGACTAATGTATATTCCTGTAACTACTTGGTATTGTTTACTATGGTTTACTAAACGAGACAAAATGCCGTAAAAAAAACTTAACAAAGCCTCGAGACAACGAAGAATCCTCAAATATATTTTGTAATCGAATTATTTGAGTTACTTGAGGAATCATATCAGCTCTAACTGAAATGGAATTTAAACAAGTGAATCAAAAACGCAAAAAAACAATGATCCAGGCAACGGATCATAACAATACTATGTGAATGCATGTGTACTCTGTTAATATCTTTAATTTTAGGGGTGCACAAAAAAAGTATTCACATCCTGATTCTGAATCCATTCAAAGAAAATATATTTCTATTTTTATTTTATCTATTTTTTTTTATATAACAATTGTCAAAAATACATTTTTAGGTCATCTCCATGAAACCCGAAGGAGTTTTTTTTTTTAACTGCACTGGTGTGCCGTCAGGGCCAGCAAGGCCTTCTCTGCTGGCCTAACATAACTAGAAATCATGATCATAATTAAAGCTAAAAGGTATTTTTTTATTTACTTTCCCTAAATATCTAAGAGTATTCATATTTTCTTTGTGTCATATTATGTTCCTTCCAGTGTTGTTGTTTTTAGGTTAGAGTTTTTATCCAATCATAATTCAGCTATCTTATGTTGCCATGCTGTACCAAATCATCCCGGGGCCTTCAGAATCAGCAATGTCTGTGCACCGTAAGTGAACGTGATAGATAATGGCGATAGCCAATCAGATAACGAGTTCTTGTGAGTAAGGCCTTCTAGCTGGCCTCATGTTGAACATCCTGTGTTTGGATAATCCCTAGTTTGAGCCGTGGCGGTGCTATGCAGATCAGAGCGGATGAATTTGAGAACACATAGAGTTGATAGACAGTTGCGATAGCCAATCAGATCACATGTTGTTGACAGTAGCCTATCTAGGTAGTCTGATGTTAATGAGACTGTGATTAGATACTCACTTGTCATTCCAAAGTGAGTATCCATTCACAAGTTGCAATTTACTTGCGCTGTAGCACAAAAGTCACCAATACCCCTTTTTTTTTTTTTTTTTTTTGTCCTGTCCAGCTTCTCAGGCAAATCATAGGGTTGATGTAGATGCCCATATCGTGCTCTGGCCTGGCTGCACCAAATAATAATAAAACTCTGGAATGCCCTCCCGGTAACAGTTCGAGATGCCACCTCAGTAGAAGCATTTAAGTCTCACCTTAAAACTCATATGTATACTCTGGCCTTTAAATAGACTCCCTTTTTAGACCAGTTGATCTGCCGTTTCTTTTCTTTTTCTCCTATGTCCCACTCTCCCTTGTGGAGGGGGCCCGGTCCGATGGCCATGGATGAAGTACTGGCTGTCCTGAGTCGGGACTCGTCCAGAGTCGGGACCCAGGATGGACCGCTCGCCTGTGTATTGCCTGCTGATCCGCCTCCACTTGGGATGGTTTCCTGCTGGCTCCGCTGTGGACGGGACTCTCGCTGCTGTGTTGGATCCTCTTTGGACTGGTCTCTCGCAACTGTGTTGGATCCACTATGGATTGAACTTTCACAGTATCATGTTACACCCGCTCGACATCCATTGCTTTCGGTCCCCTAGGGAGGGGGGTGGGGGGGAGTTGCCCACATATGTGGTCCTCTCCAAGGTTCTCATAGTCATCATAGTCGTCATTGTCACCGACGTCCCACTTGGTGTGAGTTTTCCTTGCCCTTATGTGGGCCTACCGAGGATGTTGTAGTGGTTTGTGTTGTGGTTTGTACAGCCCTTTGAGACACTAATGATTTAGGGCTATATAAATAAGCATTGATTGATTGATTGAAAAATACATTTAATAAAGTCAAATACAAATAGTATTGGAGAAACACTGAGTTAAGGAGGTAATATCTCTAAAACCTTACTAGTGCTGACTTGCATGTTCATGTTGGAAAGCTGTGTATATTGCTTAACAATGTTAGTGACAGAGGTGGGATTGTGTTTAATGGACTCAAAATAGCACTAAGCTCATGAAATGCTATTAATAATAAGCACTGATAGCAAATAAACACTTCTCCCACAAAGAAAAAAATCATCCGCGTGCAGTAGCCTCCGGCCAACTTCTTAGAATACCTTTTCAGAAATTGTCGCCTCCCACAGCGAGTGTTTGCCGCCGCACTTTAGCTCAGGCATTGTTGGGGCCACCTGCTTGACACCCTCGCAGACACAACATTTGGAAGGAGACAAGCGCCACACACCTTATGGCTCACCCTCTCCAGATCAAAAAGGAGTGCGGATAAGAAAGCTGTGATTTGTACAAGCTGTCAATCAGGTTAATCAATTACATGGAATGTTAGAGGGTCTTACATACCCCTGCATCAGAGGTCCCCAAACTACAGCCTGCCAGCGTCCAAAATCTGGCCCGCGGGAAGTCCCAAGTAAAAAAAAAAGATTTATTGTTTTTTTTAAATCATTTTTTTTCAATCTGTCCTTTCTGATTCATTTTCTACTGCTTGTTACTCTCTGTGTATCCAAGTCGCTCAGGAAAATTATATTTTCTAAAAATGCAATTTTCCATCAATAACGTGATGATATCACGCTCGCGCTGCAGTACGCGCAAGTACGCGCTCCTTCAGTAATTAGTGCGCGATGATGCCCACCGAGGCATTCAGTGATGTCCTACTTAGTCAGACGTTAATAAATACCCTTCAAAATACCATGATGTATGTCAATACATGACCATTGCTGGAGAAATACTATATAGAAACACATTTACTATCTATCTATCTATCTATCTATCTATCTATCTATCTATGCACTACTGGTCTTTGAATCACCTCAACAGTGTACAAAAAAGGCTATATTTCGGCACATTTAAAAATAAATGAACCCCCAACAGCATTTATAACATAGCTTACATGGTACCGTCAAAATTAAAATAATTGTAAAGAACTTACTAAATGTGGAAATATAAATAAATAAAAATGTTTTACTTTTTCTTTGTAAATTTAAAAAAAATGACAACCGATGATTTCTCCGTTGGCCAGGTATGGCTTTTCGCAAATTACAACTTGTGATTGGATTCTCACTTGGGAGTGACAAGTGAAAATCCAATCACAGTCACGTTTAGCGTAAGGCTACCTAGATGGGCTACTGTCAACAACTCGTGATCTGATTGGCTAATCCAACTGTCTATCAACTGTCGATCTGGCAGAATGCATACAGTGTTGGCAACAAGCGAGCTGAAATCTGATTGGATAAAAGCTCTAACGTAAAAACAAGCAACACTGGAGCCTAATAAGACATGAAGAGAATATGATGAATACTTTATGGAAAGTAGATTAAATTTAGCTTTTATTTCTCTATGATCATGATTTATGTTAGGCCAGCAGAGACGGACCACCGCTGCTGTTACGTCACATCATAGCCAAATTGCTAACTGAGTGAACTGAGACATCCAAAATGCAGGAACCTTATGATTTTACATTTTGGCATTGTCTATCATGAATATCCGACATACATACATATAACATTTACAAGCAGTGTTTGGAAAATTTGTTTTGAGAAGTAATTTACTCGTTACCTCCAAAATATTAGAATTACTAAAGGAAATACTCTTTGATAAATGTACCATATTTTCTGGACTATAAGCTGCTAATTTTTCCCCACGCTTTGGACCCTGCGTCTTGTAAATCAGTGTGACTAATTTATGGATTAATCGTCGCTAATGGCCATAATGTTTTGTATTCACCAAGTCGTTTTCATACAAAACCAACAGAAACACTAAAAAGGTGTGTTATTGTTTGTGCTATTACACCATCTTTGACGAGTTTGCTTGCTGCAGATGCTGCAGGTCAAAAATGTACTTCCTGTTTCGTTTTTTGAACCGGAAGTATTTGACCATAGCCTTTCTGCTTAAAATTATTATTCATTCATCACTCCCAGTAACGTTTGTAAGTTTTATAATATAACTATATAAATTCCTACTTACTAAACTGTCCCACGTGTGATGTTTGTCGGCGTGCTTTGATGCATATTTGTATATGCTATCAGAATGTAATCAAGTTAGCGTCATTAGCATTTTTATAAGTGTCTGTGTTAGTGTTATTAACGTACAATAGCATTTTCTTTTGTATTGTTTCAGTTTTGCAAATTTACCAAAACTTCATCGTGGAGTTAATGAGTCTGGTTAGATGATTGGAGAGCTGGCCTTCGCAGCAAGTGAGTCTATGACGATGACTTGCATTTTGTTTGATCAACCGTTTTACTGCCGTGTCACAGGCACTGTTAGGAAACAATTGAAGTATGTAAATAAACATCTACAAAATCTGCCGTACCGTTTTATATACAATATCTGGGGCTTATAGTCCGGTGCGGCTAATATATGTACACATATTTATTTCTTATCAAATTTGGTAGATGCAGCTTAAATAATGGTGTGCTCTAATTAACCATGACTGGAAGTAATTAATGCGTTATTTAAAATATATATCTGACATTTGTAGTAGAGCAGAGAAGATTGTTTAAGTATATACCTTCAAAACGCGGAGCTGGTTGTTAACTGGCGCCAGGAGAGAGCCCTCAGACAGAGCAGCTCTAGCTCAGCTGTTTTTGTTAGCTTAGCAGCGGCACTTTTGCAGGTATGGTGCTCTGCGAAAAAAGCTACCAGTTGCATAATTCGAAAGCGATGTCTATTGATGTACACTACTGCGTCAACATTTTTTGCCCGAAATGTCGAAACAAACTGAGTAAAAACTGTTTTATCTTTTCACCGGATTGTGTTAGTGCTAGTTAATATGAAGATTAAATGTGCTTCAATGGCTGTCTTCTTTCTTTGACTTGTGTTATAGGATGGCAAACTTGTCACTTCAATCATTGATTTGTTGTTCATTATTACCTTGTAGTAGTAGTGTTAGTGTGCATAATTGTGTACTTAAATGATGTGTGTTTGCTGTGTGATGTTGCCTCTTCCTTCTTGATATCAAGTTCATTTGAGTGTGGTGCAGGTTGTTGTTTTAATTGGTAAAAAAGTTACTTCCTGCATTGAACGTACTCTGCTCCTGATGCTGTCTTGTTGATATAAAACCACATCAAAAGTCGTGTGTCACGTTACATTTAATGCATTGATCACGGTATTGTAACGTACGTAAAAGTAATTTAATTACAAGTTACTAGTAAAAGTAATGACTATATAACGGCGTTATTCCTAACGCTGTTTATAGGTGATATAAGACGATATTCAGCATAGGTCCCCATTAAGCGTGTTGTGGTAAATGGCTTTCCAGACTTTGGACTTTAACCAAGTGGAGGTTCTCTTCAAGCATTTTTTTTAGTTTTTAGTTTAGTCAGTTTAGTCTTTATTTGAAGGGACAATGCACAGAGACATTACACTCAAAGCTCGACATCCATTGCTTTCCTCCTCTCCAAGGTTCTCATAGTCATCATTGTCACCGACGTCCCACTGGGTGTGAGTTTCCCTGCCCTTATGTGGGCCTACCGAGGATGTCGTAGTGATTGATTGAAAGGCAGATATGTTCTGCATCAGATTATAGCCAAATGGCTCATTTCCATCTGCAGACCCCGGTTACCTAAATTAAAAAGATACAAAAATATGCAATACAATGATAAAAATAAAATTATACGATAGCATGTAATCAAATTAAGAAAAGTCATAAAATGTCCTTTCATTAACACATACTTATACATTACAACCACCCCACCTTTACATCATAACACATCGACAATACATGCTCTTGTTCACATCTGTCAGCATTTGTAAAAAAACAACCCTGATTTTAACAGACACACCTCACAGCTTCCAACACAATTTTCTCATGCATAAATATAATACACATTAAGTGTATTATATTCACACCTCAATGACCGTGTGAGCAACTTTGATTGCTCCAAAGCCACTTTTTAACTTCAATTGTGAATGAAGAATAATCTGTTAGACTTTTCAAGTTTCTTGTGAGGTTTTTTTGTTCTTTTATTGCTTTATATAAAAAAGGCTGATTGTGCAAAAGAGCTTTTACATCTGGGTATGCTACGCTGCCCCTTGGTGGAGGCTTGTGTGTTTATAATTGTCACATCAGATGTAAACTGGACAAAGTGCTAAAGTGGCGCTGGTGCAGTGTTTTTTAGGATTTCATGGGCCATTCGTATTGATGCTAATCTTTGAATGTTAGCAAAATTTAACAATCTATACTTTTGGAGAAGTAAACAGGGATGGCCGTGTTGTGGTTTTACGGTCAAGGATTTTGAGCGATTGTCTGTGCAGGATTTCCAATGGCCTCAATGTGATTTTGCTTGCCTGTTCATAATAAAAAAGAGACATAATCATTGCATTAAAATAAGTTTGAGCTGCCTCCAGTGTAGGGTTTTGTGGTATACCGGTATTAGTATAGTACCGCGATATTAATTAATCATTTTCGGTACTATACTTCCTCTAAAAAGTACCGGTAATAGAATGAAAAATGACACAAAATGCTACTGTATACGTCAGCAGATAAATGAGGAGCCTTTGTTTGCTTACTTACAAATAAAAGACAAGTTGTGTTATAGGTTCACTATTTTATTCAAGGACAAACTTGCAATAAAAAACATATGTTTGATGAATCGTAAGATTTTTTGTTAAAGTAAAGCCAATAACGCAATTTTTTGTGGTGCCCTTTATTTAGAAAAGTACCGAAAAGTATCGAAATAATTTTGGTACTGGTACCAAAATATTGGTATCAGGACAACACTACTCCAGTGTTAAATAATTCCTGATACATTTGAACATTTTTATGTTGTACTTAATTTTCAGCAGAAATCCAATAGGTTTTGACCGGAATTGCCCCCAGATTTACCCCTAGGCCCAAACCACATCCGTCCACAGGGTTTGTTCAGAATGTAGTTTTGTGCGGGAAAATTGAGCGACATGCATAAAGCAGAGACAACATAACCTTCTTATGTTCCGTTACATATGTTTGCAAGAGAAATGAAATGACGCTTGAATGTGTTGGCGGGAGCTGTGGGACACTCGGAACAGAACCTTTCCCCAATGTTTCAGCGGCCAAGTGGACTGATTGGGTTACCTTCAAAAACTCCAGCAAACAGCAGCTTGTGACCGCAGCGCACCAGATCAACTTCCAAAGTCGTATATTTCCACGTCATGCATTCTGTCTTACCTTGGAGTTGCACTTATATATGGGGTGGGCGATGGTCTCGACAAAGTGGTGCCTCATGCAGCGCTGAGGGTCCGATTCGCTGAGTTTGTTATCGCTGGCCTTGTTGCCGCTGGCAGACTGGACCAGGCCCAGCAGGGGGCAGCACATCAGCACCAGCAGGAGGCCAGAGGAGGGGACCATCATGGTGGGGCCACCCTCAGGCTCTGGGTCCTTCCAAGGACTTCCAACACTGCTTGACTAAAGACTCCTCCAAGTTGGCTTTCGGGGTTCTCTGCACAAACTGAACCTCAGGGTGTCATAAATGAAGACGTCCTTCCTCACAGTCGCTGCTTACTGCTTGTACAGTGGACAGTCAAGGCCATGGAGGTGGAGCGCCAAGCTGGGAAAAGGCTTAGCTTTGTAGGGCGTCGCCATCGCTCATCCACTTGGAGTCTGACAAGAGAGTTCAAATAAAGGGGACATTTCAATGAAACTTGGTGGATAAAACTCACGTTTGTATTTTTTAGCGACTTTAAATACATCTAAGGCAGGGGTGTCAAACTCCTTTTAGCTCAGGGGCCGCATGGAGGAAAATCTCTACACATGCGGGCTGGACTATTAAAATCATGGCATTAAAAGTAAAAAATAAAGACAACTTCAGATTGTTTTCTTTGTCTTGCTTTGGCCAGATATAGAACAACCACATTTTGAAAACATTACAATAAAAATATAGAAAAAAGCGGTAAAGTTTAGATCCATGAAAGAAAGAAGAAAGTGAATACATTTACATATGCAAAAAAGTGTGTGTTCTTTTGTATTATTTTTTTTTATTAATTAAGTAACGTTTATGGCAACCTTTTTCCAAAACACAATTAATTTAAGTTAAAATACCGGAAGAACGTAGAATGTGAGATATAACAGGATAATGCATACATTTATCATTTGTTTTGAAAACGCTTACAAAAAAGTGGGAGCTCAAAAATGTACTGTGGGACCCCATTTTTTAAGACTTGATGGGTTCTAATACTAATCAAATATCATCCTGGGGGCCATAGATCATCCATTTGTGGGCCTTGACTTTGACACATAGGGTCTAAGAGGTGCCAGAAAAGTGTGTTGGAAGTGTGTTGTCCAAATTTGGATTGTTTAACATTGCTTAAATAGGAACACATAATTTTTTATGTATGTGTGTGTGTGTGTGTGCATGCGCGTGTGTGTGTGTGTGTGTGGCTTTAATGCTAATGATATGTGTTGATCTGTGGAAAAGTGTTTCTCCAAGAAGCGTTGCAGCTACCTGCAAATAACACACTCGAATAAACAATAGCCAGTCAAACTTAAAATTTGATATTAAAAAGTTTTTCAGTCATAGCTTTTGTGTGAAAAACAACTTACTTAACAGAGTTAAAAAATGAATGTGTATACAACCCTTCTGACATAGGACCCAACCCAGCATTACTACCCGAAAAGATCAGAACTAATACTGAGTGCTACAAGGGACGGTGACAATAATAAGGGGCAGATTTTTGCCATTAGATTATTACAAGTGAGGGAGCAGGAATGGGCTCGGAATAAATTTGTAGTAAAATTTCATATGAAGCGCCCAGACATATCAATGTCTGGGCGCTTGTCTTAGGGCCAATTCTTCATGCATGTGAAGAAGCGCCCGCCATCTATGGATCGGCAGCCCGAGAGCACAGGTGCCAAACTCAAGGCCCGGGGGCCAGATCTGGCCCGTGACATCATTTTATCTGGCCCGCAAACATCTGGAAATGTTATGTGTTAATAAAGTACTTAATATTTTCTCACTAAATGTAATAGATTTTTTTTCATTTTGACAGAAAAAAATGTATGTACTGCCTGAAATTGCATACATTTTGTCATGTTCTGTGCTCATGTCTTGTTTGGTTATGTTCAGTTAGTTTTTGGACTCTATTAGTTCCTGTTTTTTGATTCACTCTTGTTTGTTTTGGTTGCCATGGTGGCATGATTTTCACCTGCTGCTGGTGTTGCGGACAGTCGCACCTGTTGTCAATCATGACAACTATTTAAGCCTGTAGGTGCCAGGTAGTCAGCCTGGCGACATCTCTCCTGATACTCCAATGATTACGCGGTCCATGCCATAGTGCTCATGCCATTGCTCTGTTTTTGAATTTTTCACGCCACAGTAAATGTTTTGTTTATGTCCATAGTTCAGGCTATGTGTTAACGTTTTGGTTCCAACACTAAGTTTTTGTCTCCGACTTGTGCGTGCCTTTTGTTTGTTCTTTTGATGGAGTAATTAAACCATGTCTTTACCTTCACGCCTTGTCAAGTCAAGTTGATTCGGAAAACATTAATCGCAGCGAACTGCGAGAGCCTTGCAGTAAAATGCTCCAAATGCCAAAAAACAACTTTGTCTTTTAAGAGGAATGTTTTGACGGTGGAACGGTTGAAATTCAAATTTTTTCGAACTTGGAAAAAGGATAAATTTCCAGAATGGTGGAAAGTGTAGAAGGTGGAATGGTTTGAATCGGTTGAAAAATGCGGATTTGGTAAAAGTTAGAAAAATGGCCAATTAATTTTGAATGGGAAAAATGTCTCAGAAAACCTGTAAATCTGGGTAGTTTTTGGAATTTGTCAAGGGAAAACCCGAGATTACCAAATAGGCTGAACAGTTTGAAGTTGGAACGATTTGAATCAGGTGAAAAATCTGGCAGGTAGTTATCATGTCCACGGATTCCATAACGATGCCATAAAAACTCGAAACTTCAAAAGTGAGCCTTATAGTGTCAATCTGGTGCAAAACTTACACCTACTCAGTGGCCTAGTGGTTAGAGTGTCCGCCATGAGATCAGTAGGTTTTGAGTTCAAACCCTGGCCAAGTCATACCAAAGACTATAAAAATGGTACCCATTACCTCCCTGCTTGGCACTCAGCATCAAGGGTTGGAATTGGGGGTTAAATCACGAAAAATGATTCCCGGGCGCGGCATCGCTGCTGCCCACTGCTCCCCTCACCTCCCGGGGGGTGAACAAGGGGATGGATCAAATACAGGGGACGAATTTCACCACACCTAGTGTGTGTGTGACAATCATTGGTACTTTAACTTTAACACGTGGAATTAATCCTTTAATTCTGAATTGAATTTGAACTAAAGTTGCAAACAAGAAGTCATATTGCAATTCTAATCTTCATTTAGGTCAGAGGTGCACAACCACCTGCTCGGTAAGGTCCGTGACACATTTTCTACCAGGTCGCGCAGTAACATTAAGTAATTAATAAACTGCCGCATTTTTTTCGACTTAATTTTCGCCTGTCCCTCTAGATCAGGCGTATCAAACTGGTTTTCATTGAGGGCCACATCGCAGTTATGGTTGCCCTCAGAGGGCCGTTTTTAACAGTGAGTAATATACAGTATGAATATAAATGTGTATATATACAACGTGTGTATACTTGTCTCTTTTTTTTACGTACGCTGTACAAAACCAAATCTTTAGATCGTACTGTATAAAACTGGCAGCTCAGTTGCCACAATTTTACCGTAATATTTTCTTCTTTTTTTAAACATTTTTTTACAGTATATAAAAAAAGACATGGGATTGAATTAAATGGAATGTAAAAACAGTATCACATTTTTTTTTTTACGTAGAAATTCATGCACGTTTTTTATATTGTAAAATCTACGGTTGTTTTGTTTTGTAGTGTATTATTTCTTTGATTTCTTTACCGCAAAAAAATGTTACTGAACATTTTTTACATGAACAGTTTGTTGGATTACTTGCTTTGAAATCATAAGTCAAGCAGATATTCAAGTATTCACCTTTATTTGTACAATAACATTGTTTTGAAATGTGTGATAATATTTGTTTTTATTATTAGAGATAATTGAAGAGTAATTACATATGTAATTGTATGCAGTACATTTATTTTCTAATACATTTATTAAGAAAAGATAAGGTACTTTATTGACACATATTATTTGCATGCGCCCTGCGATGAGGTGGCGACTTGTTCAGGGTGTACCCCGCCTTCCGCCCGATTGTAGCTGAGATAGGCGCCAGCACCCCCCGCGACCCCAAAAGGGAATAAGCGGTAGAAAATGGATGGATGGATTATTTGCATGCTTTCAGGAGCCACACAAATTGATGTGGCGGGCCAGTACTGACCCCCGGGACTTGAGTTTGACACCGGTGCACTAGACACACCAATAGCCTGTTAATAGATGTTTATGACAACTCTGTTATAGTACATGGGACAATGCACATTCATGAACATATACAATGTTAATGTGCCAGAGTGTAGCCATAGGCTACTTTCAATATGTAGTGCCCAGCAGGGTGATTGTTTATAGCAGGGGTTCTTAAACATTTTGACCTCGGAACAACTTTTCCACTACAGAGGGTCGCGGGAACCACTCAAATATTAACATCGAGTTAGAAATCTTACTCTTCATTTTCATCATATTCAATAATTATATCTATCTGACTTACAGTTTACAACCTTGTCAAATGATATAAAAGCATGTGTTAATCACAAATATTATTGATTTCACAAATTTACTTTAACCTTAGGTCAGGCTGATTGGAAAAACAGTTGCAAACCAAATATACTGCAAAACAAGGGACTATTTTACAATTATGTTGTTCAAGCGGTATTAAACTCATTTTAGCTCAGGGGATGCATGGAAGAAAATCTTTGCACACTATTAAAATTATGGCATTAAAAGTAAAACATTAAGACAACTTCAGATTTTTTTCTTTGTCTTACTTTGGCCAAAAATAGAGCAAAACCATTCTAAAAATATTACAAAGAAAATATAGAAAAAAGATCCATGAAGGAAAGAAGAAACTGAATACATTTACATATGCATTTTTTTTTTTTTTTGTATCATTTTTTTTTTTATGATTTAAGTATTGTTTATGACAACCGTTTTACAAAACTCAATAGAGAATGTGAGATGTATTAGGATAATGCATACATCCATCATTTGTTTTCAAAACGGCAAAAAAAAAAGTGGGACCCCAAAAATTTACTGTGGGACCCCATTTTTATGACTTGAAATTTCGTAGCGCCAACACTGATGGGAGTGTTGGCGCGTGCAAAACAGCAGCAGGCGGCTGTGGCCTGTGGGCCAGTTCTATCCATCCATCCGTCCATTTTCTACCGCTTATTCCCTTTCGGGGTCGCGGGGGGCGCTGGCGCCTATCTCAGCTACAATCGGGCGGAAGGCGGGGTACACCCTGGACAAGTTGCCACCTCATCGCAGGGCCAACACAGATAGACAGACAACACTCACACTCACATTCACCCACTAGGGCCAATTTAGTGTTGCCAATCAACCTATCCCCAGGTGCATGTCTTTGGAGGTGGGAGGAAGCCGGAGTACCCGGAGGTAACCCACGCATTCACGGGGAGAACATGCAAACTCCACACAGAAAGATCCCGAGCCTGGATTTGAACCCAGGACTGCAGGACCTTCGTATTGTGAGGCAGACGCACTAACCCCTCTCCCACCGTGAAGCCAGGGCCAGTTCTAATACTAATCAAATATCATCCCAGGGTGCATAGATCATTCATTTGCGGGTCGGATCTGGCCCACGGGCCTTGACTTTGACACATAGGTATTAAACTATCCATCCATCTATCCATCCATTTTCTTACAGCTTGTACCTCTCTGCATTGCGTGCGTGGCTGGATTCTATCCCAGCTGCATTCGGGGTACACCCTGGACAAGTCGCCACCTCATCACAGGGCCAACACGGATAAATAATCTAAATTAATAATTCATAAGTTTCTAAACAAAAATATCAATAAAATTGAAGTGCAAATGAATATACAGCTTCACCACTTTAGTCATCATTTTTGCGCTTAAGAAACTAGACTTCTTCTGTTTGATTGATATTGTCATTACTGCCACAAGTGGTGGAAAAGTGTATTGCAACTAAGTACCACTGGGGCCTGTACGGACCACAGCTCAGAAACAGATGTCTCCTAGGGGGCGCTCCAGGCCCAACAATAGTTAAGAAACACTGATATACAGTATATGCCATCAGCGTGCCGGCGACCACAGTCCAAAAACTGTAAGAAACTGTAAGAAAACTAAGTAAGATAAAAATATCTCAAATAAGGGTGATATTTGCTTATTTTCTGTCTGATAAGATATTTATGTCACAGTGTTTTACTTGTTTTAAGGGTTTTGGTCCTAAATGATCTCAGTAAGATATTACAGCTTGTAGCTGAGATTTTATGACTTATATTGAGTAAAATATGCTTGAAACTAGTATATCAACTGTTGAAAAGCTGTGTCATCAACACTCACAAGTATAAAACTCAGAGGTGTGGACTCGAGTCACATGACTTGGACTCGAGTCAGACTCGAGTCATGAATTTGATGACTTTGGACTCGACTTGACAAAATGTAAAAATACTTGCAACTCGACTTAGACTTTAACATCAATGACTTGGGACTTGAGCCTTTTGACTTGACATGACTTGCAACTTTCCCCAAAACCCAACGATTAAAAAGTTATTCAGGAGCGCTCCGTATCTTCCATTGTGTACGCGTGTTTTCCCAACATGTGTGCGATGACAGACTGTGCGCTACCTGTCAGAACAACAGCCAATCAAATTACATCCATGTTATTTTCGTCACACAGCATTCATCCAATCAAATTGCTGGAAAACCAAGCAGAACTGCTCTTAAACAACAGAAGAATAAGTGAGGAAAATTATGCCATAAAGTGTTCCGTTCGGTTATTAAAACTACGACTTGGTCAACAAAACAGGAATTGCCGTATGCAAAACATGCGGTTGGAAGATTACAGACGGAGATGCAACAACTTCCAACTTCGTTCGACATTTGAAGTTGCACAAAGAAGGGTACATTTTGAATGTAAGCTAACGTTTATTGGCCGAGTAACGTAACTTTTATTTGCTGTGTAGTTAAATCAGTGAGGCTGTAAACTCACTGCTAACGTTAGAACCATAGACATCTTATAAGTAGACGCAGCATGGAGCACTACTGCCTGTTGCCGCTGACGTGACGCGCGGTCGCCATCTTGGAGTGGTGATCCGCTCCACTCAGGGCAATTCCTTTGGCAGGAGCAATGAATTGTCAGCGCATTTAATTCATATTAACTCACTGAATACCACTGATACTCACACGCTTTTTTGTCATACGTGTAACTATGATAAAAGACATATGTCTTGGCGTGTTCATAATTTGCTTAACAGTAATAGAATATTCTTATATGCTATAAGTGACCAGATGTCTGAGATCAAAACTGGGAATATAATCCCAGAGAGGGGGGGAACAGTCAGCTATTTTTAAATTAAAGAAACAATATGATTAGGTTATATATACATGCGCATATCCTACATAAACAATGTATGAATACATTAGAAATCTATATATCTTACGGACCTATAGACCAGTGGTTCTCAAATGGGGGTACTTGAAGGTATGCCAAGGGGTACATGATATATTTTTTAAATATTCTAAAAATAGCAACAATTCAAAATCCTTTATAAATATATTTACTGAATAATACTTCAACAAAATATGAATGTAAATTCATAAACTGTGAAAAAAAATGCAACAATGAAATATTCAGTGTTGACAGCTAGATTTTTTGTAGACATGTTCCATAAATATTGATGTTAAAGTTTTTTTTTTTGTGAAGAAATGTTTAGAATTAAGTTCATGAATCCAGATGGATCTCTATTACAATCCCCAAAGAGGGCACTTTAAGTTGATGATTACTTCTATGTTTAGAAATATTTATTTAAAATTGAATCATTTGTTTATTTTTCAACAAGTTTTTAGTTATTTATTTTTACATCTTTTTTTTCCAAATAGTTCAAGAAAGACCACTACAATTTAATAAATCAGAAACTGATGACATAGTGCTGTATTTTACTTCTTTATCTCTTTTTTCAACCAAAAATGCTTTGCTCTGATTAGGGGGTACTTGAATTAAAAAAAATTTCACGGGGGTACATCACTGAAAAAAGGTTGAGAACCACTGTTATAGACTTATACTCTGTTGCTGCAACAGCAGATAGCTTATTCTGTCTTGACACTTTGTATTGATATTTTCTATTACATTCTTCCTTTAAATGATCATGTTTACAGTGATTGTTTTGTATGTATTTTTCATGTATGTTGCTTTGGATAAAAGTGTCTGCCAAATACTTAAACATATATAAACACCTGAAAGTCTTTATTTCAGCTAAAACCACCAATCTGTTTCACTGGATTCAGAATAAAAACAAATTCTGTCTTACCCAACAAAGTTAGTATTTGAATATTGTTACTTGAAGACTTATCTGTGGTTACAATAAAATGAGAATGCATCATAATCAGTGGCGGCTGGTGAATTTTGTTTTAGGTGGGCCTGAAAGTTTGTAAACCACATACCTGTAGCGGGGGTCATCCTCCCCCAGAAGATTTTTGTCATTTTCACATACAAATATTGTAGTTCTTTGCTCCTCCTTAACTCTGTGGTAATATTCTTTTCACAAAATACAACCAATAGTATGTTAATGTTAAATCTTACTTGTGAAAAGTAATCCCCCAATTCCTATTTTCAACAGTCCGCTCATTTGAGCAGGAAAACGCTGAATACCAGCCCAGCATCTTTGTTTTCTACCTGTCAACTGTCAGTTTAGGCTGCTTGCCGGCTCCTCATCACCACTTCAAGATGGCAGCCAAATTGCTTGCGTCACTGCAGCCAATTCTGCGTCTACTTATAAGATGTCTATGGTTATAACGTCATTGCAAACACGGCAATCTGTTGCGTCCACTGTAGTTCGCTACCTTATTCATACTTTTTGTCAAGTGATTTTTTTTAAGCAGGGTTGCATGAGGCACCTACACATAACGTTACATTAGTGAATGTATCACAAACAGTAACGTAACGTTAGACGGCGGTCAGCAGCTCCGCATATTTTAGCCACCTACAAAAAGACAAACATAGTCAAATAAAGGTCAGTTAAAATGTATACTATATTAAGAATGTGTGTACATATTCCATAGAGCCCTGACATCTAAAAAGTACAGCACTGTTCATTGTTATGTTCATGTATTTGTTATGTTTTTTTATGTGTACGCACACATAAACACACATACAGTGTGAGATGAGATCAATGAGATAAGGTAAGAACAGGATAGAAACTGCTGTGGAACTTGTTACAATGCAATATTCCATGGAAATACAATGTTAACACTTTTGTGCAAATAAGTACAGTTGCACTTGTTTTTTGAAATGTGTTTATACTGTAAAGGAATGAGTTAAATGTTTACAATAACTGGTTAATAGTGCTATTATGAAGTGCAATGTCAGCACTGTTTTTTTTAATAATAAATACATACAGCGTTTTAAAAGCATACACAATCTGTGTACATATATTAGTGTGTGGTTAAAAAGACTTGAAATGACTCGAAACTCAAATGCAGGACTTGTGACTTGACTTGAGACTTCCCAGTATTGACTTTGGACTTGACTCGGGACTTGCCTGTCTTGACTCAGGACTTGACTCGAGACTTGAGGGCAAAGACTTGAGACTTACTTGTTACTTGCAAAACAATGACTTGGTCCCACCTCTGATAAAACTTCTTTTTTAAAGTAATAATTTCTTACTCCAAGCATGAAAAAAAAAATCACTATGCCGAGCGCATATCATTATGTCAAAATAATGGCACTAGCATTTACTTAAATTATATTTTTCAACATACTGATCAAAAAAGTCTCTTCTTTTTTTCTACCAATAAAAGTGCACTTGTTATTAGTGAGAATGTACTTATTTTAAGGTATTTTTGGGTTCATTGAGGTTAGCTAATTTGAATTGTTTTGGAAAGTCTTGACAAGCTGAATTTTCTTGTTCTATTGGCAGATAATTTTGCTTAGTTCAAATAAAATACCCCTAATTTTCTTTTTTTTTTTCTGGTTTTTGAAAACTGACTTTTTGCAGTGCACCCTACTAATTCAGCGTTATGTTATGGTGAGTTGATTTTTCGTGCTCTTTTTATTAACTGTATTTATCTGACACATGTTGAAATAATAGCGGTCGGGGACCCCTGATTTAAGTGTATTGCAGATTCAGTCTTTGCAGAATATGCCATTCATGATTGTTTCACATATTCCATAGAACTATTATTATGAAACAAATTATACAGTTTTTTTTAGAACAATATTCAAGATTTTTTTTTCTATAAAGTAAATTCAATCAAAAGTTAGCCTACTAACTATAATCATGTATTTTGTAGGTATAAAATAAAGACATGGATATTGATATTGATATTGCCATCTTGCTAAATGTTAGCATTCTAGGTGTTAGCACATTTGCATTACTGTATACAACTAAAAGTCATGTGCGTTTTTACTTAATCCAATGAAAGAAAATAGGGGGCGAAATCTGAAAATTGACGGAATTTGTGTTTACGTTTGATGGCTCGTCCAACCTGTCGTTGCCTTTCTCAGACGCCGACGCCACCCCCTGTCCTGTACGCCCACATGCTGCGCACACGTAGACGCACATGTCCGCGCTTTTATTGCAAAGAGAGAAACTTAAGCCATGCGCAAACAGCCTGCAGGCCAGACCCTTTCCTCTCTGCGGGAAAGGACTTTTTTTCACTAAACAAATTGCAATCCCCGACAAAAAGTGAAACAGAATATTGGCACATGTATTCATGAAGGGGGTCTTTTTCTTTTTGTACCGACCCCACAGTTTTTTACTGTCCTCTTGGAGATTGTGTCCATGTAAAAAGGCAGCCTGCAGTTAGCTCTGCTAATAGGCAATGTGTTGTAAATTAGTGGTGGTGGTGGGGAGTGTGTGTCTAGGACCTAGAATCCATAGTTCAAGGGGCAAAAAGACTCAGGTTTAAAGTAGTAAAATACAAACAAATTTATTTTTTAACTAAAATACATTTAGTTAAAAAAATTAAGTATTTTATCAACACACATTTTCCACAGGCTTTTGCGGGCCACATACGATGATGTGGCGGGTCAGATCTGGCCCCCGGTCCTTGAGTTCGACACCTGTGATGTTTATTGATGTAGTTTTACATTTCATTTCATTAAATAAGCGTTTATTACTTGAATTTAGAAAAACAAAATAGTTAATATAATTCCTACATTTATTAAATCAATAAAAATGTGTGCAAAACTGGACCATAAGTGCCGATAGTAAAGGAACTGGTCGGATGTCTCGATGAGGTGGCTCTCTGCAGTCAACCAAATTTTAGAACTGTGTGCATTACTTTATTTATATTAAATAAATAGATTATTGACATCTTCTAATTTATTATATAATCATTCATGTACGAATTGTGATGCATCTAAAAATCGATAATTTCCCCCACCTTTAGTGACTGCCATTGTCAACCTTTCTGAACGGTCCTTGTAGTCATTGTTTTGGCGGTACATGCTAACATTGTTTGGTCAACAAATAGCCTTCTATTGGTTCCAGTATTACATTTTCAGTTTTGAAAAATTAATTCTAAATCGTACGACTTATGCTAGGAGTTCCCAAACTAAAAGTAATATGGACGTGGTTCAATCAAAAGTGTGTAATTGTCATGGGCATGTGTTCCTTTAGTGTTACACGTTAAAATTATTTGATCTTTGAGTAGCCTCCAAGCTTTACAATCTTGAGGGTAATGTCGACACCTTCTAAATAGGGAACCCTAAGTACTGAGATTGTAGTATTGCACTGAGGGACCATTGAATCCTGCTACAAAATGGAGATTGTGTGCTTTATTTGCCGTGCAAAGGCTTAACGATTCATGTTTAGCAAAGCATATCAATAAACGTTTTTAGCTCCATGCTGTGACTTCCATCTCTTTGTCGATGTA